>NW_027140634.1:600000-819613 GCF_036365525.1 Heterodontus francisci
AATTATGTTTGTGCGGATTGGTATTTATTAATTACATTTGTGTGGATTGGTATTTATTAATTATGTTTGTGCGGATTGGTATTTATTAATTATGTTGGTGTGGATTGGTATTTATAATTATATTTGTGTTGATTGGTATTTATTAATGATATTTGTGTGGATTGGTATTTATTAATTATGTTTGTGCGGATTGGTATTTATTAATTATGTTGGTGTGGATTGGTATTTATAATTATATTTGTGTTGATTGGTATTTATTAATTATATTTGTGTTGATTGGTATTTATTAATTATGTTTGTGCGGATTGGTATTTATTAATTATGTTGGTGTGAATTGGTATTTATAATTATATTTGTGTTGATTGGTATTTATTAATTATATTTGTGTGGATTGGTATTTATTAATTATGTTGGTGTGGATTGGTATTTATAATTATATTTGTGTTGATTGGTATGTATTAATTATATTTGTGTGGATTGGTATTTATTAATTATGTTGGTGTGGATTGGTATTTATTAATTATATTTGTGTTGATTGGTATTTATTAATTATATTTGTGTGGATTGGCATTTATTAATTATGTTGGTGTGGATTGGTATTTATTAATTATATTTGTGTGGATTGGTATTTATAATTATGTTGGTGTGGATTGGTATTTATAATTATATTTGTGTTGATTGGTATTTATTAATTATATTTGTGTTGATTGGTATTTATTATTATGTTTGTGCGGATTGGTATTTATTAATTATGTTGGTGTGGATTGGTATTTATAATTATATTTGTGTGGATTGGTATTTATAATTATGTTGGTGTGGAATGGTATTTATAATTATATTTGTGTTGATTGGTATTTATTAATTATATTTGTGTGGATTGGTATTTATAATTATATTTGTGTGGATTGGAATTTATTAATTATGTTTGTGCGGATTGGTATTTATTAATTATGTTGGTGTGGATAGGTATTTTTAATTATATTTGTGTTGATTGGTATTTATTAATTATATTTGTGTGGATTGGAATTTATGAATTATGTTGGTGTGGATTGGTATTTATTAATTATATTTGTGTTGATTGGTATTTATAATGATATTTGTGTTGATTGGTATTTATCAATTATATTTGTGTGGATTGGTATTTATTAATTATGTTTGTGCGGATTGGTATTTATTAATTATATTTGTGTGGATTGGTATTTATTAATTATACTTATGTTGATTGGTATTTATTAATTATATTTGTGTGGATTGGTATTTATTAATTATATTTATGATGATTGGTATTTATTAATTATATTTGTGTGGATTGGTATTTATTAATTGTATTTGTGTTGATTGGTATTTATAATTATATTTGTGTGGATTGGTATTTATTAATTATGTTGGTGTGGATTGGTATTTATTAATCATATTTGTGTGGATTGGTATTTATAATTATATTGGTGTGGATTGGTATTTATTAATTATGTTGGTGTGGATTGGTATTTAAAATTATGTTGGTGTGGATTGGTATTTATTAATTATATTTGTGTGGATTGGTATTTAGAATTATGTTGGTGTGGATTGGTATGTATTAATTATATTTGTGTGGATTGGTATTTATAATTATGTTGGTGTGGATTGGTATTTATTAATTATATTTGTGTTGATTGGTATTTGTAATTATATTTGTGTGGATTGGTATTTATAATTATGTTGGTGTGGATTGGTATTTATTAATTATGTTGGTGTTGATTGGTATTTATAATTATATTTGTGTTGATTGGTATTTATTAATTATATATGTGTGGATTGGTATTTATAATTATGTTGGTGTGGATTGGTATTTATTAATTATGTTGGAGTGGATTGGTATTTATTAATTATGTTGGTGTGGATTGGTATTATATTTGTGTGGATTGGTATTTATAATTATGTTGTTGTGGATTGGTATTTATTAATTGTGTTGGTGTGGAATGGTATTTATAATTATATTTGTGTGGATTGGTATTTATAATTATGTTGGTGTGGATTGGTATTTATAACTATGTTGGTGTGGATTGGTATTTATAATTATATTTGTGTGGATTGGTATTTATAATTATGTTGGTGTGGATTGGTATTTATAATTATATTTGTGTGGATTGGTATTTATTAATTATACTTGTGTGGATTGGTATTTATAATTATGTTGGTGTGGATTGGTATTTATAATTATATTTGTGTTGATTGGTATTTATTAATTATATTTGTGTGGATTGGTATTTATAATTATATTTGTGTTGATTGGTATTTATTAATTATATTTGTGTGGATTGGTATTTATTAATTATGTTGGTGTGGATTGGTATTTATTAATCATATTTGTGTGGATTGGTATTTATAATTATATTGGTGTGGATTGGTATTTATTAATTATGTTGGTGTGGATTGGTATTTAAAATTATGTTGGTGTGGATTGGTATTTATTAATTATATTTGTGTGGATTGGTATTTATAATTATGTTGGTGTGGATGGGTATTTATTAATTATATTTGTGTTGATTGGTATTTATTAATTATGTTGGTGTTGATTGGTATTTATTAATGATATTTGTGTGGATTGGTATTTATAATTATGTTGGTGTGGATTGGTATGTATTAATTATATTTGTGTGGATTGGTATTTATAATTATGTTGGTGTGGATTGGTATTTATTAATTATGTTGGTGTTGATTGGTATTTATAATTATATTTGTGTTGATTGGTATTTATTAATTATATATGTGTGGATTGGTATTTATAATTATGTTGGTGTGGATTGGTATTTATTAATTATGTTGGAGTGGATTGGTATTTATTAATTATGTTGGTGTGGATTGGTATTATATTTGTGTGGATTGGTATTTATAATTATGTTGTTGTGGATTGGTATTTATTAATTGTGTTGGTGTGGAATGGTATTTATAATTATATTTGTGTGGATTGGTATTTATAATTATGTTGGTGTGGATTGGTATTTATAACTATGTTGGTGTGGATTGGTATTTATAATTATATTTGTGTGGATTGGTATTTATAATTATGTTGGTGTGGATTGGTATTTATAATTATATTTGTGTGGATTGGTATTTATTAATTATACTTGTGTGGATTGGTATTTATAATTATGTTGGTGTGGATTGGTATTTATAATTATATTTGTGTTGATTGGTATTTATTAATTATATTTGTGTGGATTGGTATTTATAATTATATTTGTGTTGATTGGTATTTATTAATTATATTTGTGTGGATTGGTATTTATTAATTATGTTGGTGTGGATTGGTATTTATTAATTATTTTTGTGTTGATTGGTATTTATTAATTATATTTGTGTTGATTGGTATTTATTAATTATGTTGGTGTGGATTGGTATTTATTAATTATATTTGTGTGGATTGGTATTTATTAATTATGTTGGTGTGGATTGGTATTTATAATTATATTTGTGTGGATTGGTATTTATAATTATATTGGTGTGGATTGGTATTTATTAATTATGTTGGTGTGGATTGGTATTTATAATTATATTTGTGTTGATTGCTATTTATTAATTATATTTGTGTGGATTGGTATTTATTAATTATGTTGGTGTGGATTGGTATTTATAATTATATTTGTGTTGATTGGTATTTATTAATTATGTTGGTGTGGATTGGTATTTATTAATTATATTTGTGTTGATTGGTATTTATTAATTATGTTGGTGTGGATTGGTATTTATTAATTATATTTGTGTGGATTGGTATTTATTAATTATATTTGTGTTGATTGGTATTTATTAATTATATTTGTGCGGATTGGTATTTATTAATTATGTTGGTGTGGATTGGTATTTATAATTATATTTGTGTTGATTGGTATTTATTAATTATATTTGTGTCGATTGGTATTTATTAATTATGTTTGTGCAGATTGGTATTTATTAATTATGTTGGTCTGGATTGGTATTTATAATTATATTTGTGTTGATTGGTATTTATTAATTATGTTTGTGCGGATTTTTATTTATTAATTATGTTGGTGTGGATTGGTATTTATAATTATATTTGTGTTGATTGGTATTTATTAATTATATTTGTGTTGATTGGTATTTATTAATTATATTTTTGTGGATTGGTATTTATTAATTATGTTGGTGTTGATTGGTATTTATTAATTATATTTGTGTTGATTGGTATTTATTAATTATGTTTGTGCGGATTGGTATTTATTAATTATGTTGGTGTGGATTGGTATTTATTAATTATATTTGTGTTGATTGGTATTTATAATTATATTTGTGTTGATTGGTATTTATTAATTATGTTGGTGTTGATTGGTATTTATTAATTATATTTGTGTTGATTGGTATTTATTAATTATGTTGGTGTTGATTGGTATTTATTAATTATATTTGTGTTGATTGGTATTTATTAATTATGTTGGTGTGGATTGGTATTTATAATTATATTTCTGTTGATTGGTATTTATTAATTATATTTGTGTGGATTGGTATTTATTAATTATGTTTGTGCGGATTGGTATTTATTAATTATGTTGGTGTGGATTGGTATTTATTAATTATATTTCTGTTGATTGGTATTTATAATTATATTTGTGTTGATTGGTATTTATTAACTTATTTGTGTGGATTGGTATTTATTAATTATGTTGGTGTTGATTGGTATTTATTAATTATATTTGTGTTGATTGGTATTTATTAATTATGTTGGTGTGGATTGGTATTTATTAATTATATTTGTGTGGATTGGTATTTATTAATTATATTTGTGTTGATTGGTATTTATTAATTATGTTTGTGCGGATTGGTATTTATTAATTATATTTGTTTTGATTGGTATTTATTAATTATATTTGTGTGGATTGGTATTTATTAATTATGTTGGTGTGGATTGGTATTTATAATTATATTTGTGTGGATTGGTATTTATTAATTATATTTGTGTGGATTGGTATTTATTAATTATGTTTGTGCGGATTGGTATTTATTAATTATATTTGTGTTGATTGGTATTTATTAATTATATTTGTGCGGATTGGTATTTATTAATTATGTTGGTGTGTATTGGTATTTATAATTATATTTCTGTTGATTGGTATTTATTAATTATATTTGTGTGGATTGGTATTTATTAATTATGTTTGTGCAGATTGGTATTTATTAATTATGTTGGTCTTCATTGGTATTTATAATGATATTTGTTTTGATTGGTATTTATTAATTATGTTTGTGCGGATTGGAATTTATTAATTATGTTGGTGTGGATTGATATTTATAATTATATTTGCGTTGATTGTGATTTATTAATTATGTTGGTGTGGATTGGTATTTATTAATTATATTTGTGTTGATTGGTATTTATTAATTATATTTGTTTGGATTGGTATTTATTAATTATGTTGGTGTTGATTGGTATTTATTAATTATATTTGTGTTGAATGGTATTTATTAATTATGTTTGTGCGGATTGGTATTTATTAATTATGTTGGTGTGGATTGGTATTTATTAATTATATTTGTGTTGATTGGTATTTATAATTATATTTGTGTTGATTGGTATTTATTAATTATGTTGGTGTTGATTGGTATGTATTAATTATATTTGTGTTGATTGGTATTTATTAATTATGTTGGTGTTGATTGGTATTTATTAATTATATTTGTGTTGATTGGTATTTATTAATTATGTTGGTGTGGATTGGTATTTATAATTATATTTCAGTTGATTGGTATTTATTAATTATATTTGTGTGGATTGGTATTTATTAATTATGTTTGTGCGGATTGGTATTTATTAATTATGTTGGTGTGGATTGGTATTTATTAATTATATTTCTGTTGATTGGTATTTATAATTATATTTGTGTTGATTGGTACTTATTAACTTATTTGTGTGGATTGGTATTTATTAATTATGTTGGTGTTGATTGGTATTTATTAATTATATTTGTGTTGATTGGTATTTATTAATTATGTTGGTGTGGATTGGTATTTATAATTATATTTGTGTGGATTGGTATTTATTAATTATATTTGTGTGGATTGGTATTTATTAATTATGTTTGTGCGGATTGGTATTTATTAATTATATTTGTGTTGATTGGTATTTATTAATTATATTTGTGTGGATTGGTATTTATTAATTATGTTGGTGTTGATTGGTATTTATTAATTATATTTGTGTTGAATGGTATTTATTAATTATGTTTGTGCGGATTGGTATTTATTAATTATGTTGGTGTGGATTGGTATTTATAATTATATTTGTGTTGATTGGTATTTATTAATTATGTTGGTGTTGATTGGTATTTATAATTATATTTGTGTTGATTGGTATTTATTAATTATATTTGTGTGGATTGGTATTTATTAATTATGTTGGTGTCGATTGGTATTTATTAATTATATTTGTGTTGATTGGTATTTATTAATTATATTTGTGCGGATTGGTATTTATTAATTATGTTTGTGCGGATTGGTATTTATTAATTATGTTGGTGTGGATTGGTATTTATAATTATATTTGTGTTGATTGGTATTTATTAATTATGTTTGTGCGGATTGGTATTTATTAATTATGTTGGTGTGGATTGGTATTTATAATTATATTTGTGTTGATTGGTATTTATTAATTATATTTGTGTTGATTGGTATTTATTAATTATATTTTTGTGGATTGGTATTTATTAATTATGTTGGTGTTGATTGGTATTTATTAATTATATTTGTGTTGATTGGTATTTATTAATTATGTTTGTGCGGATTGGTATTTATTAATTATGTTGGTGTGGATTGGTATTTATTAATTATATTTGTGTTGATTGGTATTTATAATTATATTTGTGTTGATTGGTATTTACTAATTATGTTGGTGTTGATTGGTATTTATTAATTATATTTGTGTTGATTGGTATTTATTAATTATGTTGGTGTTGATTGGTATTTATTAATTATATTTGTGTTGATTGGTATTTATTAATTATGTTGGTGTGGATTGGTATTTATAATTATATTTCTGTTGATTGGTATTTATTAATTATATTTGTGTGGATTGGTATTTATTAATTATGTTTGTGCGGATTGGTATTTATTAATTATGTTGGTGTGGATTGGTATTTATTAATTATATTTCTGTTGATTGGTATTTATAATTATATTTGTGTTGATTGGTATTTATTAACTTATTTGTGTGGATTGGTATTTATTAATTATGTTGGTGTTGATTGGTATTTATTAATTATATTTGTGTTGATTGGTATTTATTAATTATGTTGGTGTGGATTGGTATTTATTAATTATATTTGTGTGGATTGGTATTTATTAATTATATTTGTGTTGATTGGTATTTATTAATTATGTTTGTGCGGATTGGTATTTATTAATTATATTTGTTTTGATTGGTATTTATTAATTATATTTGTGTGGATTGGTATTTATTAATTATGTTGGTGTGGATTGGTATTTATAATTATATTTGTGTGGATTGGTATTTATTAATTATATTTGTGTGGATTGGTATTTATTAATTATGTTTGTGCGGATTGGTATTTATTAATTATATTTGTGTTGATTGGTATTTATTAATTATATTTGTGCGGATTGGTATTTATTAATTATGTTGGTGTGTATTGGTATTTATAATTATATTTGTGTTGATTGGTATTTATTAATTATATTTGTGTGGATTGGTATTTATTAATTATGTTTGTGCAGATTGGTATTTATTAATTATGTTGGTCTTCATTGGTATTTATAATGATATTTGTTTTGATTGGTATTTATTAATTATGTTTGTGCGGATTGGAATTTATTAATTATGTTGGTGTGGATTGATATTTATAATTATATTTGCGTTGATTGTGATTTATTAATTATGTTGGTGTGGATTGGTATTTATTAATTATATTTGTGTTGATTGGTATTTATTAATTATATTTGTTTGGATTGGTATTTATTAATTATGTTGGTGTTGATTGGTATTTATTAATTATATTTGTGTTGAATGGTATTTATTAATTATGTTTGTGCGGATTGGTATTTATTAATTATGTTGGTGTGGATTGGTATTTATTAATTATATTTGTGTTGAATGGTATTTATAATTATATTTGTGTTGATTGGTATTTATTAATTATGTTGGTGTTGATTGGTATGTATTAATTATATTTGTGTTGATTGGTATTTATTAATTATGTTGGTGTTGATTGGTATTTATTAATTATATTTGTGTTGATTGGTATTTATTAATTATGTTGGTGTGGATTGGTATTTATAATTATATTTCAGTTGATTGGTATTTATTAATTATATTTGTGTGGATTGGTATTTATTAATTATGTTTGTGCGGATTGGTATTTATTAATTATGTTGGTGTGGATTGGTATTTATTAATTATATTTCTGTTGATTGGTATTTATAATTATATTTGTGTTGATTGGTACTTATTAACTTATTTGTGTGGATTGGTATTTATTAATTATGTTGGTGTTGATTGGTAATTATTAATTATATTTGTGTTGATTGGTATTTATTAATTATGTTGGTGTGGATTGGTATTTATAATTATATTTGTGTGGATTGGTATTTATTAATTATATTTGTGTGGATTGGTATTTATTAATTATGTTTGAGCGGATTGGTATTTATTAATTATATTTGTGTTGATTGGTATTTATTAATTATATTTGTGTGGATTGGTATTTATTAATTATGTTGGTGTTGATTGGTATTTATTAATTATATTTGTGTTGAATGGTATTTATTAATTATGTTTGTGCGGATTGGTATTTATTAATTATGTTGGTGTGGATTGGTATTTATAATTATATTTGTGTTGATTGGTATTTATTAATTATGTTGGTGTTGATTGGTATTTATAATTATATTTGTGTTGATTGGTATTTATTAATTATATTTGTGTGGATTGGTATTTATTAATTATGTTGGTGTCGATTGGTATTTATTAATTATATTTGTGTTGATTGGTATTTATTAATTATATTTGTGCGGATTGGTATTTATTAATTATGTTTGTGCGGATTGGTATTTATTAATTATGTTGGTGTGGATTGGTATTTATAATTATATTTGTGTTGATTGGTATTTATTAATTATGTTTGTGCGGATTGGTATTTATTAATTATGTTGGTGTGGATTGGTATTTATAATTATATTTGTGTTGATTGGTATTTATTAATTATATTTGTGTGGATTGGTATTTATTAATTATGTTTGTGCGGATTGGTATTTATTGATTATGTTGGTGTGGATTGGTATTTATAATTATATTTGTGTTGATTGGTATTTATTAATTATATTTGTGTGGATTGGTATTTATTAATTATGTTTGTGCGGATTGGTATTTATTGATTATGTTGGTGTGGATTGGTATTTATAATTATATTTGTGTTGATTGGTATTTATTAATTATGTTTGTGCGGATTGGTATTTATTAATTATGTTGGTGTGGATTGGTATTTATAATTATATTTGTGTTGATTGGTATTTATTAATTATATTTGTGTGGATTGGTATTTATTAATTATGTTTGTGCGGATTGGTATTTATTAATTATGTTGGTGTGGATTGGTATTTATTAATTATATTTGTGTTGATTGGTATTTATTAATTATGTTGGTGTGGATTGGTATTTATAATTATATTTGTGTTGATTGGTATTTAATAATTATATTGGTGTGGATTGGTATTTATTAATTATGTTGGTGTGGATTGGTATTTATAATTATATTTGTGTTGATTGGTATTTATTAATTATATTTGTGTGGATTGGTATTTATTAATTATGTTGGTGTGGATTGGTATTTATTAATTATATTTGTGTTGATTGGTATTTATAATTATATTTGTGTTGATTGGTATTTATTAATTATGTTGGTGTGGATTGGTATTTATTAATTATATTTGTGTTGATTGGTATTTATTAATTATGTTGGTGTGGATTGGTATTTATTAATTATATTTGTGTGGATTGGTATTTATTAATTATGTTGGTGTGGATTGGTATTTATTAATTATATTTGTGTTGATTGGTATTTATAATTATATTTGTGTTGATTGGTATTTATTAATTATATTTGTGCGGATTGATATTTATTAATTATATTTGTGTTGATTGGTATTTATTAATTATGTTTGTGCGGATCGGTATTTATTAATTATATTTGTGAGGATTGGTATTTATTAATTATGTTTGTGCGGATTGGTATTTATTAATTATGTTGGTGTGGATTGGTATTTATAATTATATTTGTGTTGATTGGTATTTATTAATTATATTTGTGTGGATTGGTATTTATTAATTATGTTTGTGCGGATTGGTATTTATTAATTATGTTGGTGTGGATTGGTATTTATTAATTATATTTGTGTTGATTGGTATTTATTAATTATGTTTGTGCGGATCGGTATTTATTAATTATATTTGTGAGGATTGGTATTTATTAATTATGTTTGTGCGGATTGGTATTTATTAATTATGTTGGTGTGGATTGGTATTTATAATTATATTTGTGTTGATTGGTATTTATTAATTATATTTGTGTGGATTGGTATTTATTAATTATGTTTGTGCGGATTGTTATTTATTGATTATGTTGGTGTGGATTGGTATTTATAATTATATTTGTGTTGATTGGTATTTATTAATTATATTGGTGTGGATTGGTATTTATTAATTATGTTGGTGTGGATTGGTATTTATTAATTATATTTGTGTTGATTGGTATTTATAATTATATTTGTGTTAATTGGTATTTATTGATTATGTTGGTGTGGATTGGAATGTATTAATTATGTTGGTGTGGATTGGTATTTATTAATTATGTTGGTGTTGATTGGTATTTATTAATTATATTTGTGTTGATTGGTATTTATTAATTATGTTGGTGTGGATTGGTATTTATTAATTATATTTGTGTGGATTGGTATTTATTAATTATGTTGGTGTGGATTGGTATTTATAATTATATTTGTGTTGATTGGTATTTATTAATTATGTTGGTGTGGATTGGTATTTATTAATTATATTTGTGTTGATTGGTATTTATTAATTATGTTGGTGTGGATTGGTATATATTAATTATATTTGTGTGGATTGGTATTTATTAATTATGTTGGTGTGGATTGGTATTTATTAATTATATTTGTGTTGATTGGTATTTATTATTTATGTTTGTGCGGATTGGTATTTATTAATTATGTTGGTGAGAATTGGTATTTATAATAATATTTGTGTTGATTGGTATTTATTAATTATATTTGTGTGGATTGGTATTTATTAAATATGTTGGTGTGGATTGGTATTTATAATTATATTTGTGTTGATTGGTATTTATTAATTATATTTGTGTGGATTGCTATTTATTAATTATGTTGGTGTGGATTGGTATTTATTAATTATATTTGTGTTGATTGGTATTTATTATTTATATTTGTGTGGATTGGCATTTATTAATTATGTTGGTGTGGATTGGTATTTATTAATTATATTTGTGTGGATTGGTATTTATAATTATGTTGGTGTGGATTGGTATTTATAATTATATTTGTGTTGATTGGTATTTATTAATTATATTTGTGTGGATTGGTATTTATTCATTATGTTGGTGTTGATTGGTATTTATTAATTATATTTGTGTGGATTGGTATTTATTAATTATGTTGGTGTTGATTGGTATTTATAATTATATTTGTGTTGATTGGTATTTATTAATTATGTTGGTGTGGATTGGTATTTATAATTATATTTGTGTTGATTGGTATTTATTAATTATATTTGTGTGGATTGGTATTTATTAATTATGTTGGTGTGGATTGGTATTTATTAATTATATTTGTGTTGATTGGTATTTATTAATTATATTTGTGTGGATTGGTATTTATTAATTATGTTGGTGATGATTGGTATTTATAATTATAATTGTGTTGATTGGTATTTATTAATTATGTTTGTGCGGATTAGTATTTATAATTATATTTGTGTTGATTGGTATTTATTAATTATATCTGTGTTGATTGGTATTTATAATTATATTTGTGTTGATTGGTATTTATCAATTATATTTGTGTGGATTGGTATTTATTAATTATGTTTGTGCGGATTGGTATTTATTAATTATATTTGTGTGGATTGGTATTTATTAATTATATTTATGTTGATTGGTATTTATTAATTATATTTGTGTTGATTGGTATTTATTAATTATGTTGGTGTTGATTGGTATTTATTAATTATATTTGTGTTGATTGGTATTTATAATTATGTTGGTGTTGATTGGTATTTATTAATTATATTTGTGTTGATTGGTATTTATAATTATATTTGTGTGGATTGGTATTTATTAATTATGTTGGTGTGGATTGGTATTTATTAATTATATTTGTGTTGATTGGTATTTATAATTATGTTGGTGTTGATTGGTACTTATTAATTATATTTGTGTGGATTGGTATTTATTAATTATGTTGGTGTGGATTGGTATTTATAATTATGTTGGTGTGGATTGGTATTTATAATTATGTTGGTGTTGATTGATATTTATTAATTATATTTGTGTGGCTTGGTATTTATAATTATGTTGGTGTGGATGGGTATTTATTAATTATATTTGTGTTGATTGGTATTTATTAGTTATGTTGGTGTTGATTGGTATTTATTAATTATATTTGTGTGGATTGGTATTTATAATTATGTTGGTGTGGATTGGTATGTATTATTTATATTTGAGTGGATTGGTATTTATAATTATGTTGGTGTGGATTGGTATTTATTAATTATATTTGTGTTGATTGGTATTTATAATTATATTTGTGTGGATTGGTATTTATAATTATGTTCGTGTGGATTGGTATTTATTAATTATGTTGGTGTTGATTGGTATTCATAATTATATTTGTGTTGATTGGTATTTATTAATTATATATGTGTGGATTGGTATTTATAATTATGTTAGTGTGGATTGGTATTTATTAATTATGTTGGTGTGGATTGGTATTTATTAATTATATTTGTGTGGATTGGTATTTATTAATTATGTTGGTGTGGATTGGTATTTATTAATTATATTTGTGTGGATTGGTATTTATAATTATGTTGGTGTGGAATGGTATTTATTAATTGTGTTGGTGTGGATTGGTATTTATAATTATATTTGTGTGGATTGGTATTTATAATTATATTTGTGTGGATTGGTATTTATAATTATGTTGGTGTGGATTGGTATTTATAATTATATTTGTGTGGATTGGTATTTATTAATTATACTTGTGTGGATTGGTATTTATAACTATGTTGGTGTGGATTGGTATTTATAATTATATTTGTGTTGATTGGTATTTATTAATTATATTTGTGTGGATTGGTATTTATAATTATATTTGTGTTGATTGGTATTTATTAATTATATTTGTGTGGATTGGTATTTATTAATTATGTTGGTGTGGATTGGTATTTATTAATTATATTTGTGTTGATTGGTATTTATTCATTATGTTGGTGTTGATTGGTATTTATTAATTATATTTGTGTTGATTGGTATTTATTAATTATGTTGGTGTGGATTGGTAATTATTAATTATATTTGTGTTGATTGGTATTTATTAATTATGTTGGTGTTGATTGGTATTTATTAATTATATTTGTGTGGATTGGTATTTATTAATTATGTTGGTGTGGATTGGTATTTATTAATTATATTTGTGTGGATTGGTATTTATAATTATGTTGGTGTGGATTGGCATGTATTAATTATATTTGTGTGGATTGGTATTTATAATTATGTTGGTGTGGATTGGTATTTATTAATTATATTTGTGTGGATTGGTATTTATTAATTATATTTGTGTTGATTGGTATTTATAATTATATTTGTGTGGATTGGTATTTATAATTATGTTGGTGTGGATTGGTATTTATTAATTATGTTGGTGTTGATTGGTATTTATAATTATATTTGTGTTGATTGGTATTTATTAATTATATATGTGTGGATTGGTATTTATAATTATGTTAGTGTGGATTGGTATTTATTAATTATGTTGGTGTGGATTGGTATTTATTAATTATATTTGTGTGGATTGGTATTTATTAATTATGTTGGTGTGGATTGGTATTTATTAATTATATTTGTGTGGATTGGTATTTATAATTATGTTGGTGTGGAATGGTATTTATTAATTGTGTTGGTGTGGATTGGTATTTATAATTATATTTGTGTGGATTGGTATTTATAATTATGTTGGTGTGGATTGGTATTTATAATTATATTTGTGTGGATTGGTATTTATTAATTATATTTGTGTTGATTGGTATTTATAATTATGTTAGTGTGGATTGGTATTTATTAATTATGTTGGTGTGGATTGGTATTTATTAATTATATTTGTGTGGATTGGTATTTATTAATTATGTTTGTGTGGATTGGTATTTATTAATTATATTTGTGAGAATTGGTATTTATAATTATGTTGGTGTGGAATGGTATTTATTAATTGTGTTGGTGTGGATTGGTATTTATAATTATATTTGTGTGGATTGGTATTTATAATTATGTTGGTGTGGATTGGTATTTATAATTATATTTGTGTGGATTGTTATTTATTAATTATACTTGTGTGGATTGGTATTTATAATTATGTTGGTGTGGATTGGTATTTATAATTATATTTGTGTTGATTGGTATTTATTAATTATATTTGTGTGGATTGGTATTTATTAATTATGTTGGTGTGGATTGGTATTTATTAATTATATTTGTGTTGATTGGTATTTATTAATTATGTTGGTGTTGATTGGTATTTATTAATTATATTTGTGTTGATTGGTATTTATTAATTATGTTGGTGTGGATTGGTATTTATTAATTATATTTGTGTGGATTGGTATTTATTAATTATATTTGTGTTGATTGGTATTTATTAATTATGTTGGTGTTGATTGGTATTTAATAATTATATTTGTGTGGATTGGTATTTATTAATTATATTTGTGTGGATTGGTATTTATAATTATATTTGTGTTGATTGGTATTTATTAATTATGTTTGTGCGGATTGGTATTTATTAATTATATTTGTGTGGATTGGTATTTATTAATTATGTTTGTGCGGATTGGTATTTATTAATTATGTTGGTGTGGATTGGTATTTATAATTATATTTGTGTTGATTGGTATTTATTAATTATATTTGTGTGGATTGGTATTTATTAATTATGTTGGTGTGGATTGGTATTTATAATTATATTTGTGTTGATTGGTATTTATTAATTATATTTGTGTGGATTGGTATTTATTAATTATGTTGGTGTGGATTGGTATTTATAATTATGTTGGTGTGGATTGGTATTTATAATTATGTTGGTGTTGATTGATATTTATTAATTATATTTGTGTGGATTGGTATTTATAATTATGTTGGTGTGGATGGGTATTTATTAATTATATTTGTGTTGATTGGTATTTATTAGTTATGTTGGTGTTGATTGGTATTTATTAATTATATTTGTGTTGATTGGTATTTATTAATTATATTTGTGTGGATTGGTATTTATAATTATGTTGGTGTGGATTGGTATGTATTAATTATATTTGTGTGGATTGGTATTTATAATTATGTTGGTGTGGATTGGTATTTATTAATTATATTTGTGTTGATTGGTATTTATAATTATATTTGTGTGGATTGGTATTTATAATTATGTTGGTGTGGATTGGTATTTATTAATTATGTTGGTGTTGATTGGTATTTATAATTATATTTGTGTTGATTGGTATTTATTAATTATATATGTGTGGATTGGTATTTATAATTATGTTAGTGTGGATTGGTATTTATTAATTATGTTGTTGCGGATTGGTATTTATTAATTATATTTGTGTGGATTGGTATTTATTAATTATGTTGGTGTGGATTGGTATTTATTAATTATATTTGTGTGGATTGGTATTTAGAATTATGTTGGTGTGGAATGGTTTTTATTAATTGTGTTGGTGTGGATTGGTATTTATAATTATATTTGTGTGGATTGGTAATTATAATTATGTTGCTGTGGATTGGTATTTATAATTATATTTGTGTGGATTGGTATTTATTAATTATACTTGTGTGGATTGGTATTTATAATTATGTTGGTGTGGATTGGTATTTATAATTATATTTGTGTTGATTGGTATTTATTAATTATATTTGTGTGGATTGGTATTTATAATTATATTTGTGTTGATTGGTATTTATTAATTATATTTGTGTGGATTGGTATTTATTAATTATGTTGGTGTGGATTGGTATTTATTAATTATATTTGTGTTGATTGGTATTTATTCATTATGTTGGTGTTGATTGGTATTTATTAATTATATTTGTGTTGATTGGTATTTATTAATTATGTTGGTGTGGATTGGTATTTATTAATTATATTTGTGTTGATTGGTATTTATTAATTATGTTGGTGTTGATTGGTATTTATTAATTATATTTGTGTGGATTGGTATTTATTAATTATGTTGGTGTGGATTGGTATTTATTAATTATATTTGTGTGGATTGGTATTTATAATTATGTTGGTGTGGATTGGTATGTATTAATTATATTTGTGTGGATTGGTATTTATAATTATGTTGGTGTGGATTGGTATTTATTAATTATATTTGTGTGGATTGGTATTTATTAATTATATTTGTGTTGATTGGTATTTATAATTATATTTGTGTGGATTGGTATTTATAATTATGTTGGTGTGGATTGGTATTTATTAATTATGTTGGTGTTGATTGGTATTTATTAAATATATTTGTGTTGATTGGTATTTATAATTATGTTGGTGTGGATTGGTATTTATAATTATATTTGTGTGGATTGGTATTTATTAATTATACTTGTGTGGATTGGTATTTATTAATTATATTTGTGTGGATTGGTATTTATTAATTATGTTGGTGTGGATTGGTATTTATTAATTATATTTGTGTTGATTGGTATTTATTAATTATGTTGGTGTTGATTGGTATTTATTAAATATATTTGTGTTGATTGGTATTTATAATTATGTTGGTGTGGATTGGTATTTATAATTATATTTGTGTGGATTGGTATTTATTAATTATACTTGTGTGGATTGGTATTTATAATTATGTTGGTGTGGATTGGTATTTATAATTATATTTGTGTTGATTGGTATTTATTAATTATATTTGTGTGGATTGGTATTTATAATTATATTTGTGTTGATTGGTATTTATTAATTATGTTTGTGCGGATTGGTATTTATTAATTATATTTGTGTGGATTGGTATTTATTAATTATGTTTGTGCGGATTGGTATTTATTAATTATGTTGGTGTGGATTGGTATTTATAATTATATTTGTGTTGATTGGTATTTATTAATTATATTTGTGTGGATTGGTATTTATTAATTATGTTGGTGTGGATTGGTATTTATAATTATGTTGGTGTGGATTGGTATTTATAATTATGTTGGTGTTGATTGATATTTATTAATTATATTTGTGTGGATTGGTATTTATAATTATGTTGGTGTGGATGGGTATTTATTAATTATATTTGTGTTGATTGGTATTTATTAGTTATGTTGGTGTTGATTGGTATTTATTAATTATATTTGTGTTGATTGGTATTTATTAATTATATTTGTGTGGATTGGTATTTATAATTATGTTGGTGTGGATTGCTATGTATTAATTATATTTGTGTGGATTGGTATTTATAATTATGTTGGTGTGGATTGGTATTTATTAATTATATTTGTGTTGATTGGTATTTATAATTATATTTGTGTGGATTGGTATTTATAATTATGTTGGTGTGGATTGGTATTTATTAATTATGTTGGTGTTGATTGGTATTTATAATTATATTTGTGTTGATTGGTATTTATTAATTATATATGTGTGGATTGGTATTTATAATTATGTTAGTGTGGATTGGTATTTATTAATTATGTTGTTGCGGATTGGTATTTATTAATTATATTTGTGTGGATTGGTATTTATTAATTATGTTGGTGTGGATTGGTATTTATTAATTATATTTGTGTGGATTGGTATTTATAATTATGTTGGTGTGGAATGGTTTTTATTAATTGTGTTGGTGTGGATTGGTATTTATAATTATATTTGTGTGGATTGGTAATTATAATTATGTTGCTGTGGATTGGTATTTATAATTATATTTGTGTGGATTGGTATTTATTAATTATACTTGTGTGGATTGGTATTTATAATTATGTTGGTGTGGATTGGTATTTATAATTATATTTGTGTTGATTGGTATTTATTAATTATATTTGTGTGGATTGGTATTTATAATTATATTTGTGTTGATTGGTATTTATTAATTATATTTGTGTGGATTGGTATTTATTAATTATGTTGGTGTGGATTGGTATTTATTAATTATATTTGTGTTGATTGGTATTTATTCATTATGTTGGTGTTGATTGGTATTTATTAATTATATTTGTGTTGATTGGTATTTATTAATTATGTTGGTGTGGATTGGTATTTATTAATTATATTTGTGTTGATTGGTATTTATTAATTATGTTGGTGTTGATTGGTATTTATTAATTATATTTGTGTGGATTGGTATTTATTAATTATGTTGGTGTGGATTGGTATTTATTAATTATATTTGTGTGGATTGGTATTTATAATTATGTTGGTGTGGATTGGTATGTATTAATTATATTTGTGTGGATTGGTATTTATAATTATGTTGGTGTGGATTGGTATTTATTAATTATATTTGTGTGGATTGGTATTTATTAATTATATTTGTGTTGATTGGTATTTATAATTATATTTGTGTGGATTGGTATTTATAATTATGTTGGTGTGGATTGGTATTTATTAATTATGTTGGTGTTGATTGGTATTTATAATTATATTTGTGTTGATTAGTATTTATTAATTATATTTGTGTGGATTGGTATTTATTAATTATGTTGGTGTGGATTGGTATTTATTAATTATATTTGTGTGGATTGGTATTTATAATTATGTTGGTGTGGAATGGTATTTATTAATTGTGTTGGTGTGGATTGGTATTTATAATTATATTTGTGTGGATTGGTATTTATAATTATGTTGGTGTGGATTGGTATTTATAATTATATTTGTGTGGATTGGTATTTATTAATTATACTTGTGTGGATTGGTATTTATAATTATGTTGGTGTGGATTGGTATTTATAATTATATTTGTGTTGATTGGTATTTATTAATTATATTTGTGTGGATTGGTATTTATAATTATATTTGTGTTGATTGGTATTTATTAATTATATTTGTGTGGATTGGTATTTATTAATTATGTTGGTGTGGATTGGTATTTATTAATTATATTTGTGTTGATTGGTATTTATTAATTATGTTGGTGTTGATTGGTATTTATTAATTATATTTGTGTTGATTGGTATTTATTAATTATGTTGGTGTGGATTGGTATTTATTAATTATATTTGTGTGGATTGGTATTTATTAATTATATTTGTTTTGATTGGTATTTATTAATTATGTTGGTGTTGATTGGTATTTATTAATTATATTTGTGTGGATTGGTATTTATTAATTATGTTGGTGTGGATTGGTATTTATTAATTATATTTGTGTTGATTGGTATTTATTAATTATGTTGGTGTTGATTGGTATTTATTAAATATATTTGTGTTGATTGGTATTTATAATTATGTTGGTGTGGATTGGTATTTATAATTATATTTGTGTGGATTGGTATTTATTAATTATACCTGTGTGGATTGGTATTTATAATTATGTTGGTGTGGATTGGTATTTATAATTATATTTGTGTTGATTGGTATTTATTAATTATATTTGTGTGGATTGGTATTTATAATTATATTTGTGTTGATTGGTATTTATTAATTATGTTTGTGCGGATTGGTATTTATTAATTATATTTGTGTGGATTGGTATTTATTAATTATGTTGGTGTGGATTGGTATTTATAATTATATTTGTGTTGATTGGTATTTATTAATGATATTTGTGTGGATTGGTATTTATTAATTATATTTGTGCGGATTGGTATTTATTAATTATGTTGGTGTGGATTGGTATTTATAATTATATTTGTGTTGATTGGTATTTATTAATTATATTTGTGTGGATTGGTATTTATTAATTATGTTTGTGCGGAGTGGTATTTATTGATTATGTTGGTGTGGATTGGTATTTATAATTATATTTGTGTTGATTGGTATTTATTAATTATATTTGTGTGGATTGGTATTTATTAATTATGTTGGTGCTGATTGGCATTTATTAATTATGTTGGTGTGGATTGGTATTTATTAATTATATTTGTGTTGATTGGTATTTATAATTATATTTGTGTTGATTGGTATTTATTAATTATGTTGGTGTGGATTGGAATGTATTAATTATGTTGGTGTGGATTGGTATTTATTAATTATGTTGGTGTTGATTGGTATTTATTAATTATATTTGTGTTGATTGGTATTTATTAATTATGTTGGTGTGGATTGGTATTTATTAATTATATTTGTGTGGATTGTTATTTATTAATTATGTTGGTGTGGATTGGTATTTATAATTATATTTGTGTTGATTGGTATTTATTAATTATGTTGGTGTGGATTGGTATATATTAATTATATTTGTGTGGATTGGTATTTATTAATTATGTTGGTGTGGATTGGTATTTATTAATTATATTTGTGTTGATTGGTATTTATAATTATATTTGTGTTGATTGGTATTTATTAATTATATTTGTGTTGATCGGTATTTATTAATTATGTTTGTGTTGATTGGTATTTATTAATAATGTTGGTGTGGATTGGTATTTATAATTGTATTTGTGTGGATTGGTATTTATAATTATATTGGTGTGGATTGGTATTTATTAATTATGTTGGTGTGGATTGGTATTTATAATTATATTTGTGTTGATTGATATTTATTAATTATATTTGTGCGGATTGGTATTTATTAATTATATTTGTGTTGATTGGTATTTATTAATTATGTTTGTGCGGATTGGTATTTATTAATTATGTTGGTGTGGATTGGTATTTATAATTATATTTGTGTTGATTGGTATTTATTAATGATATTTGTGTGGATTGGTATTTATTAATTATGTTTGTGCGGATTGGTATTTATTAATTATGTTGGTGTGGATTGGTATTTATAATTATATTTGTGTTGATTGGTATTTATTAATTATATTTGTGTTGATTGGTATTTATTATTTATGTTTCTGCGGATTGGTATTTATGAATTATGTTGGTGAGGATTGGTATTTATAATTATATTTGTGTTGATTGGTATTTATTAATTATATTTGTGTGGATTGTTATTTATTAGTTATGTTGGTGTGGATTGGTATTTATAATTATATTTGTGTTGATTGGTATTTATTAATTATATTTGTGTGGATTGCTATTTATTAATTATGTTGGTGTGGATTGGTATTTATTAATTATATTTGTGTTGATTGGTATTTATTATTTATATTTGTGTGGATTGGCATTTATTAATTATGTTGGTGTGGATTGGTATTTATTAATTATATTTGTGTGGATTGGTATTTATAATTATGTTGGTGTGGATTGGTATTTATAATTATATTTGTGTTGATTGGTATTTATTAATTATATTTGTGTGGATTGGTATTTATTCATTATGTTGGTGTTGATTGGTATTTATTAATTATATTTGTGTTGATTGGTATTTATTAATTATATTTGTGTGGATTGGTATTTATTAATTATGTTGGTGTTGATTGGTATTTATAAATATATTTGTGTTGATTGGTATTTATTAATTATGTTGGTGTGGATTGGTATTTATAATTATATTTGTGTTGATTGGTATTTATTAATTATATTTGTGTTGATTGGTATTTATTAATTATGTTTGTGTGGATTGGTATTTATTAATTATGTTGGTGTTGATTGGTATTTATAAATATATTTGTGTTGATTGGTATTTATTAATTATGTTGGTGTGGATTGGTATTTATAATTATATTTGTGTTGATTGGTATTTATTAATTATATTTGTGTGGATTGGTATTTATTAATTATGTTGGTGTGGATTGGTATTTATTAATTATATTTGTGTTGATTGGTATTTATTAATTATATTTGTGTGGATTGGTATTTATTAATTATGTTGGTGTTGATTGGTATTTATAATTATATTTGTGTTGATTGGTATTTATTAATTATGTTTGTGCGGATTGGTATTTATTAATTATGTTGGTGTGGATTGGTATTTATAATTATATTTGTGTTGATTGGTATTTATTAATTATATTTGTGTGGATTGGTATTTATAATTATATTTGTGTTGATTGGTATTTATCAATTATATTTCTGTGGATTGGTATTTATTAATTATATTTGTGTTGATTGGTATTTATTATTTATATTTGTGTGGATTGGCATTTATTAATTATGTTGGTGTGGATTGGTATTTATTAATTATATTTGTGTGGATTGGTATTTATAATTATGTTGGTGTGGATTGGTATTTATAATTATATTTGTGTTGATTGGTATTTATTAATTATATTTGTGTGGATTGGTATTTATTCATTATGTTGGTGTTGATTGGTATTTATTAATTATATTTGTGTTGATTGGTATTTATTAATTATATTTGTGTGGATTGGTATTTATTAATTATGTTGGTGTTGATTGGTATTTATAAATATATTTGTGTTGATTGGTATTTATTAATTATGTTGGTGTGGATTGGTATTTATAATTATATTTGTGTTGATTGGTATTTATTAATTATGTTTGTGCGGATTGGTATTTATTAATTATGTTGGTGTGGATTGGTATTTATAATTATATTTGTGTTGATTGGTATTTATTAATTATATTTGTGTTGATTGGTATTTATAATTATATTTGTGTTGATTGGTATTTATCAATTATATTTCTGTGGATTGGTATTTATTAATTATGTTTGTGCGGATTGGTATTTATGAATTATATTTGTGTGGATTGGTATTTATTAATTATATTTATGTTGATTGGTATTTATTAATTATATTTGTGTGGATTGGTATTTATTAATTATATTTATGTTGATTGGTATTTATTAATTATATTTGTGTGGATTGGTATTTATTAATTATGTTGGTGTGGATTGGTATTTATTAATTATATTTGTGTTGATTGGTATTTATTAATTATATTTGTGTGGATTGGTATTTATTAATTATGTTGGTGTTGATTGGTATTTATTAATTATATTTGTGTTGATTGGTATTTATAATTATGTTGGTGTTGATTGGTATTTATTAATTATATTTGTGTTGATTGGTATTTATAATTATATTTGTGTGGATTGGTATTTATTAATTATGTTGGTGTGGATTGGTATTTATTAATTATATTTGTGTTGATTGGTATTTATAATTATGTTGGTGTTGATTGGTACTTATTAATTATATTTGTGTGGATTGGTATTTATTAATTATGTTGGTGTGGATTGGTATTTATAATTATGTTGGTGTGGATTGGTATTTATAATTATGTTGGTGTTGATTGATATTTATTAATTATATTTGTGTGGATTGGTATTTATAATTATGTTGGTGTGGATGGGTATTTATTAATTATATTTGTGTTGATTGGTATTTATTAGTTATGTTGGTGTTGATTGGTATTTATTAATTATATTTGTGTTGATTGGTATTTATTAATTATATTTGTGTGGATTGGTATTTATAATTATGTTGGTGTAGATTGGTATGTATTAATTATATTTGTGTGGATTGGTATTTGTAATTATGTTGGTGTGGATTGGTATTTATTAATTATATTTGTGTGGATTGGTATTTATTAATTATATTTGTGTTGATTGGTATTTATAATTATATTTGTGTGGATTGGTATTTATAATTATGTTGGTGTGGATTGGTATTTATAATTATATTTGTGTGGATTGGTATTTATAATTATGTTGGTGTGGATTGGTATTTAATTATAATGTTGGTGTGGATTGGTATTTATAATTGTATTTGTGTGGATTGGTATTTATAATTATATTGGTGTGGATTGGTATTTATTAATTATGCTGGTGTGGATTGGTATTTATAATTATATTTGTGTTGATTGGTATTTATTAATTATATTTGTGCGGATTGGTATTTATTAATTATATTTGTGTTGATTGGTATTTATTAATTATGTTTGTGCGGATTGGTATTTATTAATTATGTTGGTGTGGATTGGTATTTATAATTATATTTGTGTTGATTGGTATTTATTAATGATATTTGTGTGGATTGGTATTTATTAATTATGTTTTTGCGGATTGGTATTTATTAATTATGTTGGTGTGGATTGGTATTTATAATTATATTTGTGTTGATTGGTATTTATTAATTATATTTGTGTTGATTGGTATTTATTATTTATGTTTGTGCGGATTGGTATTTATTAATTATGTTGGTGAGGATTGGTATTTATAATTATATTTGTGTTGATTGGTATTTATTAATTATATTTGTGTGGATTGGTATTTATTAATTATGTTGGTGTGGATTGGTATTTATAATTATATTTGTGTTGATTGGTATTTATTAATTATATTTGTGTGGATTGCTATTTATTAATTATGTTGGTGTGGATTGGTATTTATTAATTATATTTGTGTTGATTGGTATTTATTATTTATATTTGTGTGGATTGGCATTTATTAATTATGTTGGTGTGGATTGGTATTTATTAATTATATTTGTGTGGATTGGTATTTATAATTATGTTGGTGTGGATTGGTATTTATAATTATATTTGTGTTGATTGGTATTTATAATTATGTTGGTGTTGATTGGTACTTATTAATTATATTTGTGTGGATTGGTATTTATTAATTATGTTGGTGTGGATTGGTATTTATAATTATGTTGGTGTGGATTGGTATTTATAATTATGTTGGTGTTGATTGATATTTATTAATTATATTTGTGTGGATTGGTATTTATAATTATGTTGGTGTGGATGGGTATTTATTAATTATATTTGTGTTGATTGGTATTTATTAGTTATGTTGGTGTTGATTGGTATTTATTAATTATATTTGTGTTGATTGGTATTTATTAATTATATTTGTGTGGATTGGTATTTATAATTATGTTGGTGTAGATTGGTATGTATTAATTATATTTGTGTGGATTGGTATTTGTAATTATGTTGGTGTGGATTGGTATTTATTAATTATATTTGTGTGGATTGGTATTTATTAATTATATTTGTGTTGATTGGTATTTATAATTATATTTGTGTGGATTGGTATTTATAATTATGTTGGTGTGGATTGGTATTTATAATTATATTTGTGTGGATTGGTATTTATAATTATGTTGGTGTGGATTGGTATTTAATTATAATGTTGGTGTGGATTGGTATTTATAATTGTATTTGTGTGGATTGGTATTTATAATTATATTGGTGTGGATTGGTATTTATTAATTATGCTGGTGTGGATTGGTATTTATAATTATATTTGTGTTGATTGGTATTTATTAATTATATTTGTGCGGATTGGTATTTATTAATTATATTTGTGTTGATTGGTATTTATTAATTATGTTTGTGCGGATTGGTATTTATTAATTATGTTGGTGTGGATTGGTATTTATAATTATATTTGTGTTGATTGGTATTTATTAATGATATTTGTGTGGATTGGTATTTATTAATTATGTTTTTGCGGATTGGTATTTATTAATTATGTTGGTGTGGATTGGTATTTATAATTATATTTGTGTTGATTGGTATTTATTAATTATATTTGTGTTGATTGGTATTTATTATTTATGTTTGTGCGGATTGGTATTTATTAATTATGTTGGTGAGGATTGGTATTTATAATTATATTTGTGTTGATTGGTATTTATTAATTATATTTGTGTGGATTGGTATTTATTAATTATGTTGGTGTGGATTGGTATTTATAATTATATTTGTGTTGATTGGTATTTATTAATTATATTTGTGTGGATTGCTATTTATTAATTATGTTGGTGTGGATTGGTATTTATTAATTATATTTGTGTTGATTGGTATTTATTATTTATATTTGTGTGGATTGGCATTTATTAATTATGTTGGTGTGGATTGGTATTTATTAATTATATTTGTGTGGATTGGTATTTATAATTATGTTGGTGTGGATTGGTATTTATAATTATATTTGTGTTGATTGGTATTTATTAATTATATTTGTGTGGATTGGTATTTATTCATTATGTTGGTGTTGATTGGTATTTATTAATTATATTTGTGTTGATTGGTATTTATTAATTATATTTGTGTGGATTGGTATTTATTAATTATGTTGGTGTTGATTGGTATTTATAAATATATTTGTGTTGATTGGTATTTATTAATTATGTTGGTGTGGATTGGTATTTATAATTATATTTGTGTTGATTGGTATTTATTAATTATATTTGTGTGGATTGGTATTTATTAATTATGTTGGTGTGGATTGGTATTTATAATTATATTTGTGTTGATTGGTATTTATTAATTATGTTTGTGCGGATTGGTATTTATTAATTATGTTGGTGTGGATTGGTATTTATAATTATATTTGTGTTGATTGGTATTTATTAATTATATTTGTGTTGATTGGTATTTATAATTATATTTGTGTTGATTGGTATTTATCAATTATATTTCTGTGGATTGGTATTTATTAATTATGTTTGTGCGGATTGGTATTTATGAATTATATTTGTGTGGATTGGTATTTATTAATTATATTTATGTTGATTGGTATTTATTAATTATATTTGTGTGGATTGGTATTTATTAATTATATTTATGTTGATTGGTATTTATTAATTATATTTGTGTGGATTGGTATTTATTAATTATGTTGGTGTGGATTGGTATTTATTAATTATATTTGTGTTGATTGGTATTTATTAATTATATTTGTGTGGATTGGTATTTATTAATTATGTTGGTGTTGATTGGTATTTATTAATTATATTTGTGTTGATTGGTATTTATAATTATGTTGGTGTTGATTGGTATTTATTAATTATATTTGTGTTGATTGGTATTTATAATTATATTTGTGTGGATTGGTATTTATTAATTATGTTGGTGTGGATTGGTATTTATTAATTATATTTGTGTTGATTGGTATTTATAATTATGTTGGTGTTGATTGGTACTTATTAATTATATTTGTGTGGATTGGTATTTATTAATTATGTTGGTGTGGATTGGTATTTATAATTATGTTGGTGTGGATTGGTATTTATAATTATGTTGGTGTTGATTGATATTTATTAATTATATTTGTGTGGATTGGTATTTATAATTATGTTGGTGTGGATGGGTATTTATTAATTATATTTGTGTTGATTGGTATTTATTAGTTATGTTGGTGTTGATTGGTATTTATTAATTATATTTGTGTTGATTGGTATTTATTAATTATATTTGTGTGGATTGGTATTTATAATTATGTTGGTGTAGATTGGTATGTATTAATTATATTTGTGTGGATTGGTATTTGTAATTATGTTGGTGTGGATTGGTATTTATTAATTATATTTGTGTGGATTGGTATTTATTAATTATATTTGTGTTGATTGGTATTTATAATTATATTTGTGTGGATTGGTATTTATAATTATGTTGGTGTGGATTGGTATTTATAATTATATTTGTGTGGATTGGTATTTATAATTATGTTGGTGTGGATTGGTATTTAATAATAATGTTGGTGTGGATTGGTATTTATAATTGTATTTGTGTGGATTGGTATTTATAATTATATTGGTGTGGATTGGTATTTATTAATTATGTTGGTGTGGATTGGTATTTATAATTATATTTGTGTTGATTGGTATTTATTAATTATATTTGTGCGGATTGGTATTTATTAATTATATTTGTGTTGATTGGTATTTATTAATTATGTTTGTGCGGATTGGTATTTATTAATTATGTTGGTGTGGATTGGTATTTATAATTATATTTGTGTTGATTGGTATTTATTAATGATATTTGTGTGGATTGGTATTTATTAATTATGTTTTTGCGGATTGGTATTTATTAATTATGTTGGTGTGGATTGGTATTTATAATTATATTTGTGTTGATTGGTATTTATTAATTATATTTGTGTTGATTGGTATTTATTATTTATGTTTGTGCGGATTGGTATTTATTAATTATGTTGGTGAGGATTGGTATTTATAATTATATTTGTGTTGATTGGTATTTATTAATTATATTTGTGTGGATTGGTATTTATTAATTATGTTGGTGTGGATTGGTATTTACAATTATATTTGTGTTGATTGGTATTTATTAATTATATTTGTGTGGATTGCTATTTATTAATTATGTTGGTGTGGATTGGTATTTATTAATTATATTTGTGTTGATTGGTATTGATTATTTATATTTGTGTGGATTGGCATTTATTAATTATGTTGGTGTGGATTGGTATTTATTAATTATATTTGTGTGGATTGGTATTTATAATTATGTTGGTGTGGATTGGTATTTATAATTATATTTGTGTTGATTGGTATTTATTAATTATATTTGTGTGGATTGGTATTTATTCATTATGTTGGTGTTGATTGGTATTTATTAATTATATTTGTGTTGATTGGTATTTATTAATTATATTTGTGTGGATTGGTATTTATTAATTATGTTGGTGTTGATTGGTATTTATAAATATATTTGTGTTGATTGGTATTTATTAATTATGTTGGTGTGGATTGGTATTTATAATTATATTTGTGTTGATTGGTATTTATTAATTATATTTGTGTGGATTGGTATTTATTAATTATGATGGTGTGGATTGGTATTTATTAATTATATTTGTGTTGATTGGTATTTATTAATTATATTTGTGTGGATTGGTATTTATTAATTATGTTGGTGTTGATTGGTATTTATAATTATATTTGTGTTGATTGGTATTTATTAATTATGTTTGTGCGGATTGGTATTTATTAATTATGTTGGTGTGGATTGGTATTTATAATTATATTTGTGTTGATTGGTATTTATTAATTATATTTATGTTGATTGGTATTTATAATTCTCTTTGTGTTGATTGGTATTTATCAATTATATTTGTGTGGATTGGTATTGATTAATTATGTTTGTGCGGATTGGTATTTATGAATTATATTTGTGTGGATTGGTATTTATTAATTATATTTATGTTGATTGGTATTTATTAATTATATTTGTGTGGATTGGTATTTATTAATTATATTTATGTTGATTGGTATTTATTAATTATATTTGTGTGGATTGGTATTTATTAATTATGTTGGTGTGGATTGGTATTTATTAATTATATTTGTGTTGATTGGTATTTATTAATTATATTTGTGTGGATTGGTATTTATTAATTATGTTGGTGTTGATTGGTATTTATTAATTATATTTGTGTTGATTGGTATTTATAATTATGTTGGTGTTGATTGGTATTTATTAATTATATTTGTGTTGATTGGTATTTATAATTATATTTGTGTGGATTGGTATTTATTAATTATGTTGGTGTGGATTGGTATTTATTAATTATATTTGTGTTGATTGGTATTTATAATTATGTTGGTGTTGATTGGTACTTATTAATTATATTTGTGTGGATTGGTATTTATCAATTATGTTGGTGTGGATTGGTATTTATAATTATGTTGGTGTGGATTGGTATTTATAATTATGTTGGTGTTGATTGATATTTATTAATTATATTTGTGTGGATTGGTATTTATAATTATGTTGGTGTGGATGGGTATTTATTAATTATAGTTGTGTTGATTGGTATTTATTAGTTATGTTGGTGTTGATTGGTATTTATTAATTATATTTGTGTTGATTGGTATTTATTAATTATATTTGTGTGGATTGGTATTTATAATTATGTTGGTGTGGATAGGTATGTATTAATTATATTTGTGTGGATTGGTATTTGTAATTATGTTGGTGTGGATTGGTATTTATTAATTATATTTGTGTGGATTGGTATTTATTAATTATAATTGTGTTGATTGGTATTTATAATTATATTTGTGTGGATTGGTATTTATAATTATGTTGGTGTGGATTGGTATTTATAATTATATTTGTGTTGATTGGTATTTATTAATTATATTTGTGTGGATTGGTATTTATTCATTATGTTGGTGTTGATTGGTATTTATTAATTATATTTGTGTGGATTGGTATTTATTAATTATATTTGTGTGGATTGGTATTTATTAATTATGTTGGTGTGGATTGGTATTTACTAATTGTATTTGTGTTGATTGGTATTTATCAATTATATTTGTGTGGATTGGTATTTATTAATTATGTTGGTGTTGATTGGTATTTATAATTATATTTGTGTGGATTGGTATTTATTAATTATGTTTGTGCGGATTGGTATTTATTAATTATGTTGGTGTGGATTGGTATTTATAATTATATTTGTGTTGATTGGTATTTATTAATTATATTTGTGTTGATTGGTATTTATAATTCTCTTTGTGTTGATTGGTATTTATCAATTATATTTGTGTGGATTGGTATTTATTAATTATGTTTGTGCGGATTGGTATTTATTAATTATATTTGTGTGGATTGGTATTTATTAATTATATTTATGTTGATTGGTATTTATTAATTATGTTGGTGTTGATTGGTATTTATTAATTATATTTGTGTTGATTGGTATTTATAATTATGTTGGTGTTGATTGGTATTTATTAATTATATTTGTGTTGATTGGTATTTATAATTATATTTGTGTGGATTGGTATTTATTAATTATGTTGGTGTGGATTGGTATTTATTAATTATATTTGTGTTGATTGGTATTTATAATTATGTTGGTGTTGATTGGTACTTATTAATTATATTTGTGTGGATTGGTATTTATTAATTATGTTGGTGTGGATTGGTATTTATAATTATGTTGGTGTGGATTGGTATTTATAATTATGTTGGTGTTGATTGATATTTATTAATTATATTTGTGTGGATTGGTATTTATAATTATGTTGGTGTGGATGGGTATTTATTAATTATATTTGTGTTGATTGGTATTTATTAGTTATGTTGGTGTTGATTGGTATTTATTAATTATATTTGTGTTGATTGGTATTTATCAATTATATTTGTGTGGATTGGTATTTATAATTATGTTGGTGTGGATTGGTATGTATTAATTATATTTGTGTGGATTGGTATTTATAATTATGTTGGTGTGGATTGGTATTTATTAATTATATTTGTGTTGATTGGTATTTATAATTATATTTGTGTGGATTGGTATTTATAATTATGTTGGTGTGGATTGGTATTTATTAATTATGTTGGTGTTGATTGGTATTTATAATTATATTTGTGTTGATTGGTATTTATTAATTATATTTGTGTGGATTGGTATTTATTCATTATGTTGGTGTTGATTGGTATTTATTAATTATATTTGTGTTGATTGGTATTTATTAATTATATTTGTGTGGATTGGTATTTATTAATTATGTTGGTGTTGATTGGTATTTATAAATATTTTTGTGTTGATTGGTATTTATTAATTATGTTGGTGTGGATTGGTATTTATAATTATATTTGTGTTGATTGGTATTTATTAATTATATTTGTGTGGATTGGTATTTATTAATTATGTTGGTGTGGATTGGTATTTATTAATTATATTTGTGTTGATTGGTATTTATTAATTATATTTGTGTGGATTGGTATTTATTAATTATGTTGGTGTTGTTTGGTATTTATAATTATATTTGTGTTGATTGGTATTTATTAATTATGTTTGTGCGGATTGGTATTTATTAATTATGTTGGTGTGGATTGGTATTTATAATTATATTTGTGTTGATTGGTATTTATTAATTATATTTGTGTTGATTGGTATTTATAATTTTATTTGTGTTGATTGGTATTTATCAATTATATTTCTGTGGATTGGTATTGATTAATTATGTTTGTGCGGATTGGTATTTATGAATTATATTTGTGTGGATTGGTATTTATTAATTATATTTGTGTGGATTGGTATTTATTAATTATGTTGGTGTGGATTGGTATTTATTAATTGTATTTGTGTTGATTGGTATTTATTAATTATATTTGTGTGGATTGGTATTTATTAATTATGTTGGTGTTGATTGGTATTTATAATTATATTTGTGTGGATTGGTATTTATTAATTATGTTTGTGCGGATTGGTATTTATTAATTATGTTGGTGTGGATTGGTATTTATAATTATATTTGTGTTGATTGGTATTTATTAATTATATTTGTGTTGATTGGTATTTATAATTCTCTTTGTGTTGATTGGTATTTATCAATTATATTTGTGTGGATTGGTATTTATTAATTATGTTTGTGCGGATTGGTATTTATTAATTATATTTGTGTGGATTGGTATTTATTAATTATATTTATGTTGATTGGTATTTATTAATTATGTTGGTGTTGATTGGTATTTATTAATTATATTTGTGTTGATTGGTATTTATAATTATGTTGGTGTTGATTGGTATTTATTAATTATATTTGCGTTGATTGGTATTTATAATTATATTTGTGTGGATTGGTATTTATTAATTATGTTGGTGTGGATTGGTATTTATTAATTATATTTGTGTTGATTGGTATTTATAATTATGTTGGTGTTGATTGGTACTTATTAATTATATTTGTGTGGATTGGTATTTATTAATTATGTTGGTGTGGATTGGTATTTATAATTATGTTGGTGTGGATTGGTATTTATAATTATGTTGGTGTTGATTGATATTTATTAATTATATTTGTGTGGATTGGTATTTATAATTATGTTGGTGTGGATGGGTATTTATTAATTATATTTGTGTTGATTGGTATTTATTAGTTATGTTGGTGTTGATTGGTATTTATTAATTATATTTGTGTTGATTGGTATTTAACAATTATATTTGTGTGGATTGGTATTTATAATTATGTTGGTGTGGATTGGTATGTATTAATTATATTTGTGTGGATTGGTATTTATAATTATGTTGGTGTGGATTGGTATTTATTAATTATATTTGTGTTGATTGGTATTTATAATTATATTTGTGTGGATTGGTATTTATAATTATGTTGGTGTGGATTGGTATTTATTAATTATGTTGGTGTTGATTGGTATTTATAATTATATTTGTGTTGATTGGTATTTATTAATTATATATGTGTGGATTGGTATTTATAATTATGTTAGTGTGGATTGGTATTTATTAATTATGTTGGTGTGGATTGGTATTTATTAATTATATTTGTGTGGATTGGTATTTATTAATTATGTTGGTGTGGATTGGTATTTATTAATTATATTTGTGTGGATTGGTATTTATAATTATGTTGGTGTGGAATGGTATTTATTAATTGTGTTGGTGTGGATTGGTATTTATAATTATATTTGTGTGGATTGGTATTTATAATTATGTTGGTGTGGATTGGTATTTATAATTATATTTGTGTGGATTGGTATTTATTAATTATACTTGTGTGGATTGGTATTTATAATTATGTTGGTGTGGATTGGTATTTATAATTATATTTGTGTTGATTGGTATTTATTAATTATATTTGTGTGGATTGGTATTTATAATTATATTTGTGTTGATTGGTATTTATTAATTATATTTGTGTGGATTGGTATTTATTAATTATGTTGGTGTGGATTGGTATTTATTAATTATATTTGTGTTGATTGGTATTTATTAATTATGTTGGTGTTGATTGGTATTTATTAATTATATTTGTGTTGATTGGTATTTATTAATTATGTTGGTGTGGATTGGTATTTATTAATTATATTTGTGTGGATTGGTATTTATTAATTATATTTGTGTTGATTGGTATTTATTAATTATGTTGGTGTTGATTGGTATTTATTAATTATATTTGTGTGGATTGGTATTTATTAATTATGTTGGTGTGGATTGGTATTTATTAATTATATTTGTGTGGATTGGTATTTATAATTATGTTGGTGTGGATTGGTATGTATTAATTATGTTTGTGTGGATTGGTATTGATAAATATGTTGGTGTGGATTGGTATTTATTAATTATGTTGGTGTGGATTGGTATGTATTAATTATATTTGTGTTGATTGGTATTTATAATTATATTTGTGTGGATTGGTATTTATAATTATGTTGGTGTGGATTGGTATTTATTAATTATGTTGGTGTTGATTGGTATTTATAATTATATTTGTGTTGATTCGTATTTATTAATTATATATGTGTGGATTGGTATTTATAATTATGTTAGTGTGGATTGGTATTTATTAATTATGTTGGTGTGGATTGGTATTTATTAATTATATTTGTGTGGATTGGTATTTATTAATTATGTTGGTGTGGATTGGTATTTATTAATTATATTTATGTGGATTGGTATTTATAATTTTGTTGGTGTGGAATGGTATTTATTAATTGTGTTGGTGTGGATTGGTATTTATAATTATATTTGTGTGGATTGGTATTTATAATTATGTTGGTGTGGATTGGTATTTATAATTATATTTGTGTGGATTGGTATTTATTAATTATATTTGTGTTGATTGGTATTTATAATTATGTTAGTGTGGATTGGTATTTATTAATTATGTTGGTGTGGATTGGTATTTATTAATTATATTTGTGTGGATTGGTATTTATTAATTATGTTGGTGTGGATTGGTATTTATTAATTATATTTGTGTGGATTGGTATTTATAATTATGTTGGTGTGGAATGGTATTTATTAATTGTGTTGGTGTGGATTGGTATTTATAATTATATTTGTGTGGATTGGTATTTATAATTATGTTGGTGTGGATTGGTATTTATTAATTATATTTGTGTTGATTGCTATTTATTAATTATGTTGGTGTGGATTGGTATTTATTAATTATATTTGTGTGGATTGGTATTTATTAATTATGTTGGTGTGGATTGGTATTTATAATTATATTTGTGTTGATTGGTATTTATTAATTATGTTGGTGTGGATTGGTATTTATTAATTATATTTGTGTTGATTGGTATTTATTAATTATGTTGGTGTGGATTGGTACATATTAATTATATTTGTGTGGATTGGTATTTATTAATTATGTTGGTGTGGATTGGTATTTATTAATTATATTTGTGTTGATTGGTATTTATAATTATATTTGTGTTGATTGGTATTTATTAATTATATTTGTGTTGATCGGTATTTATTAATTATGTTTGTGTTGATTGGTATTAATTAATAATGTTGGTGTGGATTGGTATTTATAATTGTATTTGTGTGGATTGGTATTTATAATTATATTGGTGTGGATTGGTATTTATTAATTATGTTGGTGTGGATTGGTATTTATAATTATATTTGTGTTGATTGGTATTTATTAATTATATTTGTGCGGATTGGTATTTATTAATTATATTTCTGTTGATTGGTATTTATTAATTATGTTTGTGCGGATTGGTATTTATTAATTATGTTGGTGTGGATTGGTATTTATAATTATATTTGTGTTGATTGGTATTTATTAATGATATTTGTGTGGATTGGTATTTATTAATTATGTTTGTGCGGATTGGTATTTATTAATTATGTTGGTGTGGATTGGTATTTATAATTATATTTGTGTTGATTGGTATATATTAATTATATTTGTGTTGATTGGTATTTATTATTTATGTTTGTGCGGATTGGTATTTATTAATTATGTTGGTGAGAATTGGTATTTATAATTATATTTGTGTTGATTGGTATTTATTAATTATATTTGTGTGGATTGGTATTTATTAATTATATTGGTGTGGATTGGTATTTATAATTATATTTGTGTTGATTGGTATTTATTAATTATATTTGTGTGGATTGCTATTTATTAATTATGTTGGTGTGGATTGGTATTTATTAATTATATTTGTGTTGATTGGTATTTATTATTTATATTTGTGTTGATTGGCATTTATTAATTATGTTGGTGTGGATTGGTATTTATTAATTATATTTGTGTGGATTGGTATTTATAATTATGTTGGTGTGGATTGGTATTTATAATTATATTTGTGTTGATTGGTATTTATTAATTATATTTGTGTGGATTGGTGTTTATTCATTATGTTGGTGTTGATTGGTATTTATTAATTATATTTGTGTTGATTGGTATTTATTAATTATATTTGTGTGGATTGGTATTTATTAATTATGTTGGTGTTGATTGGTATTTATAAATATATTTGTGTTGATTGGTATTTATTAATTATGTTGGTGTGGATTGGTATTTATAATTATATTTGTGTTGATTGGTATTTATTAATTATATTTGTGTGGATTGGTATTTATTAATTATGTTGGTGTGGATTGGTATTTATTAATTATATTTGTGTTGATTGGTATTTATTAATTATATTTGTGTGGATTGGTATTTATTAATTATGTTGGTGTTGATTGGTATTTATAATTATATTTGTGTTGATTGGTATTTATTAATTATGTTTGTGCGGATTGGTATTTATTAATTATGTTGGTGTGGATTGGTATTTATAATTATATTTGTGTTGATTGGTATTTATTAATTATATTTGTGTTGATTGGTATTTATAATTATATTTGTGTTGATTGGTATTTATCAATTATATTTCTGTGGATTGGTATTTATTAATTATGTTTGTGCGGATTGGTATTTATGAATTATATTTGTGTGGATTGGTATTTATTAATTATATTTATGTTGATTGGTATTTATTAATTATATTTGTGTGGATTGGTATTTATTAATTACATTTATGTTGATTGGTATTTATTAATTATATTTGTGTGGATTGGTATTTATTAATTATGTTGGTGTGGATTGGTATTTATTAATTATATTTGTGTTGATTGGTATTTATTAATTATGTTGGTGTTGATTAGTATTTATTAATTATATTTGTGTTGATTGGTATTTATAATTATGTTGGTGTTGATTGGTATTTATTAATTATATTTGTGTTGATTGGTATTTATAATTATATTTGTGTGGATTTGTATTTATTAATTATGTTGGTGTGGATTGGTATTTATTAATTATATTTGTGTGGATTGGTATTTATTAATTATGTTGGTGTTGATTGGTATTTATTAATTATATTTGTGTTGATTGGTATTTATAATTATGTTGGTGTTGATTGGTATTTATTAATTATATTTGTGTTGATTGGTATTTATAATTATATTTGTGTGGATTTGTATTTATTAATTATGTTGGTGTGGATTGGTATTTATTAATTATATTTGTGTTGATTGGTATTTATAATTATGTTGGTGTTGATTGGTACTTATTAATTATATTTGTGTGGATTGGTATTTATTAATTATGTTGGTGTGGATTGGTATTTATAATTATGTTGGTGTGGATTGGTATTTATAATTATGTTGGTGTTGATTGATATTTATTAATTATATTTGTGTGGATTGGTATTTATAATTATGTTGGTGTGGATGGGTATTTATTAATTATATTTGTGTTGATTGGTATTTATTAGTTATGTTGGTGTTGATTGGTATTTATTAATTATATTTGTGTTGATTGGTATTTATTAATTATATTTGTGTGGATTGGTATTTATTCATTATGTTGGTGTTGATTGGTATTTATTAATTATATTTGTGTTGATTGGTATTTATTAATTATATTTGTGTGGATTGGTATTTATTAATTATATTGGTGTTGATTGGTATTTATAAATATATTTGTGTTGATTGGTATTTATTAATTATGTTGGTGTGGATTGGTATTTATAATTATATTTGTGTTGATTGGTATTTATTAATTATATTTGTGTGGATTGGTATTTATTAATTATGTTGGTGTGGATTGGTATTTATTAATTATATTTGTGTTGATTGGTATTTATTAATTATATTTGTGTGGGTTGGTATTTATTAATTATGTTGGTGTTGATTGGTATTTATAATTATATTTGTGTTGATTGGTATTTATTAATTATGTTTGTGCGGATTGGTATTTATTAATTATGTTGGTGTGGATTGGTATTTATAATTATATTTGTGTTGATTGGTATTTATTAATTATATTTGTGTTGATTGGTATTTATAATTATATTTGTGTTGATTGGTATTTATCAATTATATTTCTGTGGATTGGTATTTAATAATTATGTTTGTGCGGATTGGTATTTATGAATTATATTTGTGTGGATTGCTATTTATTAATTATATTTATGTTGATTGGTATTTATTAATTATATTTGTGTGGATTGGTATTTATTAATTATATTTATGTTGATTGGTATTTATTAATTATATTTGTGTGGATTGGTATTTATTAATTATGTTGGTATGGATTGGTATTTATTAATTATATTTGTGTTGATTGGTATTTATTAATTATATTTGTGTGGATTGGTATTTATTAATTATGTTGGTGTTGATTGGTATTTATTAATTATATTTGTGTTGATTGGTATTTATAATTATGTTGGTGTTGATTGGTATTTATTAATTATATTTGTGTTGATTGGTATTTTTAATTATATTGGTGTGGATTGGTATTTATTAATTATATTTGTGTGGATTGGTATTTATAATTATGTTGGTGTGGATTGGTATGTATTAATTATGTTTGTGTGGATTGGTATTGATAATTATGTTGGTGTGGATTGGTATTTATTAATTATGTTGGTGTGGATTGGTATTTATTAATTATATTTGTGTTGATTGGTATTTATAATTATATTTGTGTGGATTGGTATTTATAATTATGTTGGTGTGGATTGGTATTTATTAATTATGTTGGTGTTGATTGGTATTTATAATTATATTTGTGTTGATTGGTATTTATTAATTATATATGTGTGGATTGGTATTTATAATTATGTTAGTGTGGATTGGTATTTATTAATTATGTTGGTGTGGATTGGTATTTATTAATTATATTTGTGTGGATTGGTATTTATTAATTATGTTGGTGTGGATTGGTATTTATTAATTATATTTGTGTGGATTGGTATTTATAATTTTGTTGGTGTGGAATGGTATTTATTAATTGTGTTGGTGTGGATTGGTATTTATAATTATATTTGTGTGGATTGGTATTTATAATTATGTTGGTGTGGATTGGTATTTATAATTATATTTGTGTGGATTGGTATTTATTAATTATATTTGTGTTGATTGGTATTTATAATTATGTTAGTGTGGATTGGTATTAATTAATTATGTTGGTGTGGATTGGTATTTATTAATTATATTTGTGTGGATTGGTATTTATTAATTATGTTGGTGTGGATTGGTATTTATTAATTATATTTGTGTGGATTGGTATTTATAATTATGTTGGTGTGGAATGGTATTTATTAATTGTGTTGGTGTGGATTGGTATTTATAATTATATTTGTGTGGATTGGTATTTATAATTATTTTGGTGTGGATTGGTATTTATTAATTATATTTGTATTGATTGGTATTTATTAATTATGTTGGTGTGGATTGGTATTTATTAATTATCTTTGTGTGGATTGGTATTTATTAATTATGTTGGTGTGGATTGGTATTTATAATTATAGTTGTGTTGATTGGTATTTATTAATTATGTTGGTGTGGATTGGTATTTATTAATTATATTTGTGTTGATTGGTATTTATTAATTATGTTGGTGTGGATTGGTATATATTAATTATATTTGTGTGGATTGGTATTTATTAATTATGTTGGTGTGGATTGGTATTTATTAATTATATTTGTGTTGATTGGTATTTATAATTATATTTGTGTTGATTGGTATTTATTAATTATATTTGTGTTGATCGGTATTTATTAATTATGTTTGTGTTGATTGGTATTAATTAATAATGTTGGTGTGGATTGGTATTTATAATTATGTTGGTGTGGATTGGTATTTATAATTATATTTGTGTTGATTGGTATTTATTAATTATGTTGGTGTGGATTGGTATTTATAATTATATTTCTGTTGATTGGTATTTATTAATTATATTTGTGCGGATTGGTATTTATTAATTATATTTGTGTTGATTGGTATTTATTAATTATGTTTGTGCGGATTGGTATTTATTAATTATGTTGGTGTGGATTGGTATTTATAATTATGTTGGTGTGGATTGGTATTTATAATTATATTTGTGTTGATTGGTATTTATTAATTATATTTGTGTTGATTGGTATTTATTATTTATGTTTGTGCGGATTGGTATTTATTAATTATGTTGGTGAGAATTGGTATTTATAATTATATTTGTGTTGATTGGTATTTATTAATTATATTTGTGTGGATTGGTATTTATTAATTATATTGGTGTGGATTGGTATTTATAATTATATTTGTGTTGATTGGTATTTATTAATTATATTTGTGTGGATTGCTATTTATTAATTATGTTGGTGTGGATTGGTATTTATTAATTATATTTGTGTTGATTGGTATTTATTATTTATATTTGTGTGGATTGGCATTTATTAATTATGTTGGTGTGGATTGGTATTTATTAATTATATTTGTGTGGATTGGTATTTATAATTATGTTGGTGTGGATTGGTATTTATAATTATATTTGTGTTGATTGGTATTTATTAATTATATTTGTGTGGATTGGTGTTTATTCATTATGTTGGTGTTGATTGGTATTTATTAATTATATTTGTGTTGATTGGTATTTATTAATTATATTGGTGTGGATTGGTATTTATTAATTATGTTGGTGTTGATTGGTATTTATAAATATATTTGTGTTGATTGTTATTTATTAATTATGTTGGTGTGGATTGGTATTTATTAATTATATTTGTGTTGATTGGTATTTATAATTATATTTGTGTTGATTGGTATTTATCAATTATATTTCTGTGGATTGGTATTTATTAATTATGTTTGTGCGGATTGGTATTTATGAATTATATTTGTGTGGATTCGTATTTATTAATTATATTTATGTTGATTGGTATTTATTAATTATATTTGTGTGGATTGGTATTTATTAATTACATTTATGTTGATTGGTATTTATTAATTATATTTTTGTGGATTGGTATTTATTAATTATGTTGGTGTGGATTGGTATTTATAATTATGTTGGTGTGGATTGGTATTTATAATTATGTTGGTGTTGATTGATATTTATTAATTATATTTGTGTGGATTGGTATTTATAATTATGTTGGTGTGGATGGGTATTTATTAATTATATTTGTGTTGATTGGTATTTATTAGTTATGTTGGTGTTGATTGGTATTTATTAATTATATTTGTGTTGATTGGTATTTATTAATTATATTTGTGTGGATTGGTATTTATAATTATGTTGGTGTGGATTGGTATGTATTAATTATATTTGTGTGGATTGGTATTTATAATTATGTTGGTGTGGATTGGTATTTATTAATTATATTTGTGTGGATTGGTATTTATTAATTATATTTGTGTTGATTGGTATTTATAATTATATTTGTGTGGATTGGTATTTATAATTATGTTGGTGTGGATTGGTATTTATAATTAAATTTGTGTTGATTGGTATTTATTAATTATATTTGTGTTGATTGGTATTTATTCATTATGTTGGTGTTGATTGGTATTTATTAATTATATTTGTGTTGATTGGTATTTATTAATTATATTTGTGTGGATTGGTATTTATTAATTATATTGGTGTTGATTGGTATTTATAAATATATTTGTGTTGATTGGTATTTATTAATTATGTTGGTGTGGATTGGTATTTATAATTATATTTGTGTTGATTGGTATTTATTAATTATATTTGTGTGGATTGGTATTTATTAATTATGTTGGTGTGGATTGGTATTTATTAATTATATTTGTGTTGATTGGTATTTATTAATTATATTTGTGTGGGTTGGTATTTATTAATTATGTTGGTGTTGATTGGTATTTATAATTATATTTGTGTTGATTGGTATTTATTAATTATGTTTGTGCGGATTGGTATTTATTAATTATGTTGGTGTGGATTGGTATTTATAATTATATTTGTGTTGATTGGTATTTATTAATTATATTTGTGTTGATTGGTATTTATAATTATATTTGTGTTGATTGGTATTTATTCATTATGTTGGTGTTGATTGGTATTTATTAATTATATTTGTGTTGATTGGTATTTATTAATTATATTTGTGTGGATTGGTATTTATTAATTATATTGGTGTTGATTGGTATTTATAAATATATTTGTGTGGATTGGTATTTATTAATTATGTTTGTGCGGATTGGTATTTATGAATTATATTTGTGTGGATTGGTATTTATTAATTATATTTATGTTGATTGGTATTTATTAATTATATTTGTGTGGATTGGTATTTATTAATTATATTTATGTTGATTGGTATTTATTAATTATATTTGTGTGGATTGGTATTTATTAATTATGTTGGTATGGATTGGTATTTATTAATTATATTTGTGTTGATTGGTATTTATTAATTATATTTGTGTGGATTGGTATTTATTAATTATGTTGGTGTTGATTGGTATTTATTAATTATATTTGTGTTGATTGGTATTTATAATTATGTTGGTGTTGATTGGTATTTATTAATTATATTTGTGTTGATTGGTATTTTTAATTATATTGGTGTGGATTGGTATTTATTAATTATATTTGTGTGGATTGGTATTTATAATTATGTTGGTGTGGATTGGTATGTATTAATTATGTTTGTGTGGATTGGTATTGATAATTATGTTGGTGTGGATTGGTATTTATTAATTATGTTGGTGTGGATTGGTATTTATTAATTATATTTGTGTTGATTGGTATTTATAATTATATTTGTGTGGATTGGTATTTATAATTATGTTGGTGTGGATTGGTATTTATTAATTATGTTGGTGTTGATTGGTATTTATAATTATATTTGTGTTGATTGGTATTTATTAATTATATATGTGTGGATTGGTATTTATAATTATGTTAGTGTGGATTGGTATTTATTAATTATGTTGGTGTGGATTGGTATTTATTAATTATATTTGTGTGGATTGGTATTTATTAATTATGTTGGTGTGGATTGGTATTTATTAATTATATTTGTGTGGATTGGTATTTATAATTTTGTTGGTGTGGAATGGTATTTATTAATTGTGTTGGTGTGGATTGGTATTTATAATTATATTTGTGTGGATTGGTATTTATAATTATGTTGGTGTGGATTGGTATTTATAATTATATTTGTGTGGATTGGTATTTATTAATTACATTTGTGTTGATTGGTATTTATAATTATGTTAGTGTGGATTGGTATTTATTAATTATGTTGGTGTGGATTGGTATTTATTAATTATATTTGTGTGGATTGGTATTTATTAATTATGTTGGTGTGGATTGGTATTTATTAATTATATTTGTGTGGATTGGTATTTATAATTATGTTGGTGTGGAATGGTATTTATTAATTGTGTTGGTGTGGATTGGTATTTATAATTATATTTGTGTGGATTGGTATTTATAATTATTTTGGTGTGGATTGGTATTTATTAATTATATTTGTATTGATTGGTATTTATTAATTATGTTGGTGTGGATTGGTATTTATTAATTATATTTGTGTGGATTGGTATTTATTAATTATGTTGGTGTGGATTGGTATTTATAATTATATTTGTGTTGATTGGTATTTATTAATTATGTTGGTGTGGATTGGTATTTATTAATTATATTTGTGTTGATTGGTATTTATTAATTATGTTGGTGTGGATTGGTATATATTAATTATATTTGTGTGGATTGGTATTTATTAATTATGTTGGTGTGGATTGGTATTTATTAATTATATTTGTGTTGATTGGTATTTATAATTATATTTGTGTTGATTGGTATTTATTAATTATATTTGTGTTGATCGGTATTTATTAATTATGTTTGTGTTGATTGGTATTAATTAATAATGTTGGTGTGGATTGGTATTTATAATTGTATTTGTGTGGATTGGTATTTATAATTATATTGGTGTGGATTGGTATTTATTAATTATGTTGGTGTGGATTGGTATTTATAATTATATTTGTGTTGATTGGTATTTATTAATTATATTTGTGCGGATTGGTATTTATTAATTATATTTGTGTTGATTGGTATTTATTAATTATGTTTGTGCGGATTGGTATTTATTAATTATGTTGGTGTGGATTGGTATTTATAATTATATTTGTGTTGATTGGTATTTATTAATGATATTTGTGTGGATTGGTATTTATTAATTATGTTTGTGCGGATTGGTATTTATTAATTATGTTGGTGTGGATTGGTATTTATAATTATATTTGTGTTGATTGGTATTTATTAATTATATTTGTGTTGATTGGTATTTATTATTTATGTTTGTGCGGATTGGTATTTATTAATTATGTTGGTGAGAATTGGTATTTATAATTATATTTGTGTTGATTGGTATTTATTAATTATATTTGTGTGGATTGGTATTTATTAATTATATTGGTGTGGATTGGTATTTATAATTATATTTGTGTTGATTGGTATTTATTAATTATATTTGTGTGGATTGCTATTTATTAATTATGTTGGTGTGGATTGGTATTTATTAATTATATTTGTGTTGATTGGTATTTATTATTTATATTTGTGTGGATTGGCATTTATTAATTATGTTGGTGTGGATTGGTATTTATTAATTATATTTGTGTGGATTGGTATTTATAATTATGTTGGTGTGGATTGGTATTTATAATTATATTTGTGTTGATTGGTATTTATTAATTATATTTGTGTGGATTGGTGTTTATTCATTATGTTGGTGTTGATTGGTATTTATTAATTATATTTGTGTTGATTGGTATTTATTAATTATATTGGTGTGGATTGGTATTTATTAATTATGTTGGTGTTGATTGGTATTTATAAATATATTTGTGTTGATTGTTATTTATTAATTATGTTGGTGTGGATTGGTATTTATAATTATATTTGTGTTGATTGGTATTTATTAATTATATTTGTGTGGATTGGTATTTATTAATTATGTTGGTGTGGATTGGTATTTATTAATTATATTTGTGTTGATTGGTATTTATTAATTATATTTGTGTGGATTGGTATTTATTAATTATGTTGGTGTTGATTGGTATTTATAATTATATTTGCGTTGATTGGTATTTATTAATTATGTTTGTGCGGATTGGTATTTATTAATTATGTTGGTGTGGATTGGTATTTATAATTATATTTGTGTTGATTGGTATTTATTAATTATATTTGTGTTGATTGGTATTTATAATTATATTTGTGTTGATTGGTATTTATCAATTATATTTCTGTGGATTGGTATTTATTAATTATGTTTGTGCGGATTGGTATTTATGAATTATATTTGTGTGGATTCGTATTTATTAATTATATTTATGTTGATTGGTATTTATTAATTATATTTGTGTGGATTGGTATTTATTAATTACATTTATGTTGATTGGTATTTATTAATTATATTTGTGTGGATTGGTATTTATTAATTATGTTGGTGTGGATTGGTATTTATTAATTATATTTGTGTTGATTGGTATTTATTAATTATGTTGGTGTTGATTAGTATTTATTAATTATATTTGTGTTGATTGGTATTTATAATTATGTTGGTGTTGATTGGTATTTACTAATTATATTTGTGTTGATTGGTATTTATAATTATATTTGTGTGGATTTGTATTTATTAATTATGTTGGTGTGGATTGGTATTTATTAATTATATTTGTGTGGATTGGTATTTATTAATTATGTTGGTGTTGATTGGTATTTATTAATTATATTTGTGTTGATTGGTATTTATAATTATGTTGGTGTTGATTGGTATTTATTAATTATATTTGTGTTGATTGGTATTTATAATTATATTTGTGTGGATTTGTATTTATTAATTATGTTGGTGTGGATTGGTATTTATTAATTATATTTGTGTTGATTGGTATTTATAATTATGTTGGTGTTGATTGGTACTTATTAATTATATTTGTGTGGATTGGTATTTATTAATTATGTTGGTGTGGATTGGTATTTATAATTATGTTGGTGTGGATTGGTATTTATAATTATGTTGGTGTTGATTGATATTTATTAATTATATTTGTGTGGATTGGTATTTATAATTATGTTGGTGTGGATGGGTATTTATTAATTATATTTGTGTTGATTGGTATTTATTAGTTATGTTGGTGTTGATTGGTATTTATTAATTATATTTGTGTTGATTGGTATTTATTAATTATATTTGTGTGGATTGGTATTTATAATTATGTTGGTGTGGATTGGTATGTATTAATTATATTTGTGTGGATTGGTATTTATAATTATGTTGGTGTGGATTGGTATTTATTAATTATATTTGTGTGGATTGGTATTTATTAATTATATTTGTGTTGATTGGTATTTATAATTATATTTGTGTGGATTGGTATTTATAATTATGTTGGTGTGGATTGGTATTTATAATTATATTTGTGTTGATTGGTATTTATTAATTATAGTTGTGTGGATTGGTATTTATTCATTATGTTGGTGTTGATTGGTATTTATTAATTATATTTGTGTTGATTGGTATTTATTAATTATATTTGTGTGGATTGGTATTTATTAATTATGTTGGTGTTGATTGGTATTTATAAATATATTTGTGTTGATTGGTATTTATTAATTATGTTGGTGTGGATTGGTATTTATAATTATATTTGTGTTGATTGGTATTTATTATTTATATTTGTGTGGATTGGCATTTATTAATTATGTTGGTGTGGATTGGTATTTATTAATTATATTTGTGTGGATTGCTATTTATTAATTATGTTGGTGTGGATTGGTATTTATTAATTATATTTGTGTTGATTGGTATTTATTATTTATATTTGTGTGGATTGGCATTTATTAATTATGTTGGTGTGGATTGGTATTTATTAATTATATTTGTGTGGATTGGTATTTATAATTATGTTGGTGTGGATTGGTATTTATAATTATATTTGTGTTGATTGGTATTTATTAATTATATTTGTGTGGATTGGTGTTTATTCATTATGTTGGTGTTGATTGGTATTTATTAATTATATTTGTGTTGATTGGTATTTATTAATTATATTGGTGTGGATTGGTATTTATTAATTATGTTGGTGTTGATTGGTATTTATAAATATATTTGTGTTGATTGTTATTTATTAATTATGTTGGTGTGGATTGGTATTTATAATTATATTTGTGTTGATTGGTATTTATTAATTATATTTGTGTGGATTGGTATTTATTAATTATGTTGGTGTGGATTGGTATTTATTAATTATATTTGTGTTGATTGGTATTTATTAATTATATTTGTGTGGATTGGTATTTATTAATTATGTTGGTGTTGATTGGTATTTATAATTATATTTGCGTTGATTGGTATTTATTAATTATGTTTGTGCGGATTGGTATTTATTAATTATGTTGGTGTGGATTGGTATTTATAATTATATTTGTGTTGATTGGTATTTATTAATTATATTTGTGTTGATTGGTATTTATAATTATATTTGTGTTGATTGGTATTTATCAATTATATTTCTGTGGATTGGTATTTATTAATTATGTTTGTGCGGATTGGTATTTATGAATTATATTTGTGTGGATTCGTATTTATTAATTATATTTATGTTGATTGGTATTTATTAATTATATTTGTGTGGATTGGTATTTATTAATTACATTTATGTTGATTGGTATTTATTAATTATATTTGTGTGGATTGGTATTTATTAATTATGTTGGTGTGGATTGGTATTTATTAATTATATTTGTGTTGATTGGTATTTATTAATTATGTTGGTGTTGATTAGTATTTATTAATTATATTTGTGTTGATTGGTATTTATAATTATGTTGGTGTTGATTGGTATTTATTAATTATATTTGTGTTGATTGGTATTTATAATTATATTTGTGTGGATTTGTATTTATTAATTATGTTGGTGTGGATTGGTATTTATTAATTATATTTGTGTGGATTGGTATTTATTAATTATGTTGGTGATGATTGGTATTTATTAATTATATTTGTGTTGATTGGTATTTATAATTATGTTGGTGTTGATTGGTATTTATTAATTATATTTGTGTTGATTGGTATTTATAATTATATTTGTGTGGATTTGTATTTATTAATTATGTTGGTGTGGATTGGTATTTATTAATTATATTTGTGTTGATTGGTATTTATAATTATGTTGGTGTTGATTGGTACTTATTAATTATATTTGTGTGGATTGGTATTTATTAGTTATGTTGGTGTGGATTGGTATTTATAATTATGTTGGTGTGGATTGGTATTTATAATTATGTTGGTGTTGATTGATATTTATTAATTATATTTGTGTGGATTGGTATTTATAATTATGTTGGTGTGGATGGGTATTTATTAATTATATTTGTGTTGATTGGTATTTATTAGTTATGTTGGTGTTGATTGGTATTTATTAATTATATTTGTGTTGATTGGTATTTATTAATTATATTTGTGTGGATTGGTATTTATAATTATGTTGGTGTGGATTGGTATGTATTAATTATATTTGTGTGGATTGGTATTTATAATTATGTTGGTGTGGATTGGTATTTATTAATTATATTTGTGTGGATTGGTATTTATTAATTATATTTGTGTTGATTGGTATTTATAATTATATTTGTGTGGATTGGTATTTATAATTATGTTGGTGTGGATTGGTATTTATAATTATATTTGTGTTGATTGGTATTTATTAATTATAGTTGTGTGGATTGGTATTTATTCATTATGTTGGTGTTGATTGGTATTTATTAATTATATTTGTGTTGATTGGTATTTATTAATTATATTTGTGTGGATTGGTATTTATTAATTATGTTGGTGTTGATTGGTATTTATAAATATATTTGTGTTGATTGGTATTTATTAATTATGTTGGTGTGGATTGGTATTTATAATTATATTTGTGTTGATTGGTATTTATTAATTATATTTGTGTGGATTGGTATTTATTAATTATGTTGGTGTGGATTGGTATTTATTAATTATATTTGTGTTGATTGGTATTTATTAATTATATTTGTGTGGATTGGTATTTATTAATTATGTTGGTGTTGATTGGTATTTATAATTATATTTGTGTTGATTGGTATTTATTAATTATGTTTGTGCGGATTGGTATTTATTAATTATGTTGGTGTGGATTGGTATTTATAATTATATTTGTGTTGATTGGTATTTATTAATTATATTTGTGTTGATTGGTATTTATAATTATATTTGTGTTGATTGGTATTTATCAATTATATTTCTGTGGATTGGTATTTATTAATTATGTTTGTGCGGATTGGTATTTATGAATTATATTTGTGTGGATTGGTATTTATTAATTATATTTATGTTGATTGGTATTTATTAATTATATTTGTGTGGATTGGTATTTATTAATTATATTTATGTTGATTGGTATTTATTAATTATATTTGTGTGGATTGGTATTTATTAATGATGTTGGTGTGGATTGGTATTTATTAATTATATTTGTGTTGATTGGTATTTATTAATTATATTTGTGTGGATTGGTATTTATTAATTATGTTGGTGTTGATTGGTATTTATTAATTATATTTGTGTTGATTGGTATTTATAATTATGTTGGTGTTGATTGGTATTTATTAATTATATTTGTGTTGATTGGTATTTTTAATTATATTTGTGTGGATTGGTATTTATTAATTATGTTGGTGTGGATTGGTATTTATTAATTATATTTGTGTTGATTGGTATTTATAATTATGTTGGTGTTGATTGGTACTTATTAATTATATTTGTGTTGATTGGTATTTATTCGTTATGTTGGTGTTGATTGGTATTTATTAATTATATTTGTGTTGATTGGTATTTATTAATAATATTTGTGTGGATTGGTATTTATAATTATGTTGGTGTGGATTGGTATGTATTAATTATATTTGTGTGGATTGGTATTTATAATTATGTTGGTGTGGATTGGTATTTATTAATTATATTTGTGTGGATTGGTATTTATTAATTATATTTGTGTTGATTGGTATTTATAATTATATTTGTGTGGATTGGTATTTATAATTATGTTGGTGTGGATTGGTATTTATTAATTATGTTGGTGTTGATTGGTATTTATAATTATATTTGTGTTGATTGGTATTTATTAATTATATATGTGTGGATTGGTATTTATAATTATGTTAGTGTGGATTGGTATTTATTAATTATGTTGGTGTGGATTGGTATTTATTAATTATATTTGTGTGGATTGGTATTTATAATTATGTTGGTGTGGATTGGTATTTATAATTATATTTGTGTGGATTGGTATTTATTAATTATACTTGTGTGGATTGGTATTTATAATTATGTTGGTGTGGATTGGTATTTATAATTATATTTGTGTTGATTGGTATTTATTAATTATATTTGTGTGGATTGGTATTTATAATTATATTTGTGTTGATTGGTATTTATTAATTATATTTGTGTTGATTGGTATTTATTAATTATGTTGGTGTGGATTGGTATTTATTAATTATATTTGTGTTGATTGGTATTTATTAATTATGTTGGTGTTGATTGGTATTTATTAATTATATTTGTGTGGATTGGTATTTATTAATTATATTTGTGTTGATTGGTATTTATTAATTATGTTGGTGTTGATTGGTATTTATTAATTATATTTGTGTGGATTGGTATTTATTAATTATGTTGGTGTGGATTGGTATTTATTAATTATATTTGTGTTGATTGGTATTTATTAATTATGTTGGTGTTGATTGGTATTTATTAAATATATTTGTGTTGATTGGTATTTATAATTATGTTGGTGTGGATTGGTATTTATAATTATATTTGTGTGGATTGGTATTTATTAATTATACTTGTGTGGATTGGTATTTATAATTATGTTGGTGTGGATTGGTATTTATAATTATATTTGTGTTGATTGGTATTTATTAATTATATTGGTGTGGATTGGTATTTATAATTATATTTGTGTTGATTGGTATTTATTAATTATATTTGTGTGGATTGGTATTTATTAATTATGTTGCTGTGGATTGGTATTTATTAATTATATTTGTGTTGATTGCTATTTATTAATTATGTTGGTGTTGATTGGTATTTATTAATTATATTTGTGTTGATTGGTATTTATAATTATATCGGTGTTGATTGGTATTTATTAATTATATTTGTGTTGATTGGTATTTATTAATTATATCGGTGTTGATTGGTATTTATTAATTATGTTTGTGTTGATTGGTATTTATTAATTATATTTGTGTTGATTGGTATTTATTAATTATGTTGGTCTGGATTGGTATTTATTAATTATATTTGTGTTGATTGGTATTTATTAATTATGTTGGTGTTGATTGGTATTTATTAATTATATTTGTGTTGATTGGAATTTATTAATTATGTTGGTGTTGATTGGTATTTATTAATTATATTTGTGTTGATTGGTATTTATTAATTATATTTGTGTGGATTGGTATTTATAATTATATCGGTGTTGATTGGTATTTATAATTATATTTGTGTTGATTGGTATTTATTAATTATGTTGGTGTTGATTGGTATTTATTAATTATATTTGTGTTGATGGGTATTTATTAATTATATTTTTGTGGATTGGTATTTATTAATTATATCGGTGTTGATTGGTATTTATTAATTATATTTGTGTTGATTGGTATTTATTAATTATATCGGTGTTGATTGGTATTTATAATTATATTTGTGTTGATTGGTATTTATTAATTATGTTGGTGTTGATTGGTATTTATTAATTATATTTGTGTTGATTGGTATTTTCATTATATTTGTGTTGATTGGTATTTATTAATTATGTTGTTGTTGATTGGTATTTATTAATTATATCTGTGTTGATTGGTATTTATAATTATATTTGTGTTGATTGGTATTTATTAATTATATCGGTGTTGATTGGTATTTATTAATTATATTTGTGTTGATTGGTATTTATTAATTATATCGGTGTTGATTGGTATTTATAATTATATTTGTGTTGATTGGTAATTATTAATTATGTTGGTGTTGATTGGTATTTATAATTATATTTGTGTTGATTGGTATTTATAATTATATTTGTGTTGATTGGTATTTATTAATTATGTTGGTGTTGATTGGTATTTATTAATTATATTTGTGTTGATTGGTATTTATTAATTATGTTGGTGTTGATTGGTATTTATTAATTATATTTGTGTTGATTGGTATTTATAATTATATTTGTGCTGATTGGTTTTTATAATTATATCGGTGTTGATTGGTATTTATTAATTATATTTGTGTTGATTGGTATTTGTTCATTATGTTGGTGTGGATTGGTATTTATTAATTATATTTGTGTTGATTGGTATTTATTAATTATGTTGGTGTTGATTGGTATTTATTAATTATATTTGTGCGGATTGGTATTTATTAATTATGTTGGTGTGGATTGGTATTTATTAATTATATTTGTGTTGATTGGTATTTATTAATTATATTTGTGCGGATTGCTATTTATTAATTATGTTGGTGTGGATTGGTATTTATTAATTATATTTGTGTTGATTGGTATTTATTATTTATATTTGTGTGGATTGGCATTTATTAATTATGTTGGTGTGCATTGGTATTTATTAATTATATTTGTGTGGATTGGTATTTATAATTATGTTGGTGTGGATTGGTATTTATAATTATATTTGTGTTGATTGGTATCTATTAATGATATTTGTGTGGATTGGTATTTATTAATTATGTTTGTGCGGATTTGTATTTATTAATTATGTTGGTGTGGATTGGTATTTATAATTATATTTGTGTTGATTGGTATTTATTAATTATATTGGTGTGGATTGGTATTTATAATTATATTTGTGTTGATTGGTATTTATTAATTATATTTGTGTGGATTGGTATTTATTAATTATGTTGCTGTGGATTGGTATTTATTAATTATATTTGTGTTGATTGCTATTTATTAATTATGTTGGTGTTGATTGGTATTTATTAATTATATTTGTGTTGATTGGTATTTATAATTATATCGGTGTTGATTGGTATTTATTAATTATATTTGTGTTGATTGGTATTTATTAATTATATCGGTGTTGATTGGTATTTATTAATTATGTTTGTGTTGATTGGTATTTATTAATTATATTTGTGTTGATTGGTATTTATTAATTATGTTGGTCTGGATTGGTATTTATTAATTATATTTGTGTTGATTGGTATTTATTAATTATGTTGGTGTTGATTGGTATTTATTAATTATATTTGTGTTGATTGGAATTTATTAATTATGTTGGTGTTGATTGGTATTTATTAATTATATTTGTGTTGATTGGTATTTATTAATTATATTTGTGTGGATTGGTATTTATAATTATATCGGTGTTGATTGGTATTTATAATTATATTTGTGTTGATTGGTATTTATTAATTATGTTGGTGTTGATTGGTATTTATTAATTATATTTGTGTTGATGGGTATTTATTAATTATATTTTTGTGGATTGGTATTTATTAATTATATCGGTGTTGATTGGTATTTATTAATTATATTTGTGTTGATTGGTATTTATTAATTATATCGGTGTTGATTGGTATTTATAATTATATTTGTGTTGATTGGTATTTATTAATTATGTTGGTGTTGATTGGTATTTATTAATTATATTTGTGTTGATTGGTATTTTCATTATATTTGTGTTGATTGGTATTTATTAATTATGTTGTTGTTGATTGGTATTTATTAATTATATCTGTGTTGATTGGTATTTATAATTATATTTGTGTTGATTGGTATTTATTAATTATATCGGTGTTGATTGGTATTTATTAATTATATTTGTGTTGATTGGTATTTATTAATTATATCGGTGTTGATTGGTATTTATAATTATATTTGTGTTGATTGGTAATTATTAATTATGTTGGTGTTGATTGGTATTTATAATTATATTTGTGTTGATTGGTATTTATAATTATATTTGTGTTGATTGGTATTTATTAATTATGTTGGTGTTGATTGGTATTTATTAATTATATTTGTGTTGATTGGTATTTATTAATTATGTTGGTGTTGATTGGTATTTATTAATTATATTTGTGTTGATTGGTATTTATAATTATATTTGTGCTGATTGGTTTTTATAATTATATCGGTGTTGATTGGTATTTATTAATTATATTTGTGTTGATTGGTATTTGTTCATTATGTTGGTGTGGATTGGTATTTATTAATTATATTTGTGTTGATTGGTATTTATTAATTATGTTGGTGTTGATTGGTATTTATTAATTATATTTGTGCGGATTGGTATTTATTAATTATGTTGGTGTGGATTGGTATTTATTAATTATATTTGTGTTGATTGGTATTTATTAATTATATTTGTGCGGATTGCTATTTATTAATTATGTTGGTGTGGATTGGTATTTATTAATTATATTTGTGTTGATTGGTATTTATTATTTATATTTGTGTGGATTGGCATTTATTAATTATGTTGGTGTGCATTGGTATTTATTAATTATATTTGTGTGGATTGGTATTTATAATTATGTTGGTGTGGATTGGTATTTATAATTATATTTGTGTTGATTGGTATCTATTAATGATATTTGTGTGGATTGGTATTTATTAATTATGTTTGTGCGGATTTGTATTTATTAATTATGTTGGTGTGGATTGGTATTTATAATTATATTTGTGTTGATTGGTATTTATTAATTATATTTGTGTTGATTGGTATTTATTATTTATGTTTGTGCGGTTTGGTATTTATTAATTATGTTGGTGAGAATTGGTATTTATAATAATATTTGTGTTGATTGGTATTTATTAATTATATTTGTGTGGATTGGTATTTATTAATTATGTTGGTGTGGATTGGTATTTATAATTATATTTGTGTTGATTGGTATTTATTAATTATATTTGTGTGGATTGCTATTTATTAATTATGTTGGTGTGGATTGGTATTTATTAATTATATTTGTGTTGAGTGGTATTTATTATTTATATTTGTGTGGATTGGCATTTATTAATTATGTTGTTGTGGATTGGTATTTATTAATTATATGTGTGTGGATTGGTATTTATAATTATGTTGGTGTGGATTGGTATTTATAATTATATTTGTGTTGATTGGTATTTATTAATTATATTTGTGTGGATTGGTATTTATTCATTATGTTGGTGTTGATTGGTATTTATTAATTATATTTGTGTTGATTGGTATTTATTAATTATATTTGTGTGGATTGGTATTTATTAATTATGTTGGTGTTGATTGGTATTTATAATTATATTTGTGTTGATTGGTATTTATTAATTATGTTGGTGTGGATTGGTATTTATAATTATATTTGTGTTGATTGGTATTTATTAATTATATCTGTGTGGATTGGTATTTATTAATTATGTTGGTGTGGATTGGTATTTATTAATTATATTTGTGTTGTTTGGTATTTATTAATTATATTTGTGTGGATTGGTATTTATTAATTATGTTGGTGTTGATTGGTATTTATAATTATATTTGTGTTGATTGGTATTTATTAATTATGTTTGTGCGGATTGGTATTTATTAATTATGTTGGTGTGGATTGGTATTTATAATTATATTTGTGTTGATTGGTATTTATCAATTATATTTGTGTGGATTGGTATTTATTAATTATGTTTGTGCGGATTGGTATTTATGAATTATATTTGTGTGGATTGGTATTTATTAATTATATTTGTGTTGATTGGTATTTATTAATTATGTTGGTGTTGATTGGTATTTATTAATTATATTTGTGTTGATTGGTATTTATAATTATGTTGGTGTTGATTGGTATTTATTAATTATATTTGTGTTGATTGGTATTTATAATTATATTTGTGTGGATTGGTATTTATTAATTATGTTGGTGTGGATTGGTATTTATTAATTATATTTGTGTTGATTGGTATTTATAATTATGTTGGTGTTGATTGGTACTTATTAATTATATTTGTGTGGATTGGTATTTATTAATTATGTTGGTGTGGATTGGTATTTATAATTATGTTGGTGTGGATTGGTATTTATAATTATGTTGGTGTTGATTGATATTTATTAATTATATTTGTGTGGATTGGTATTTATAATTATGTTGGTGTGGATGGGTATTTATTAATTATATTTGTGTTGATTGGTATTTATTAGTTATGTTGGTGTTGATTGGTATTTATTAATTATATTTGTGTTGATTGGTATTTATTAATTATATTTGTGTGGATTGGTATTTATAATTATGTTGGTGTGGATTGGTATGTATTAATTATATTTGTGTGGATTGGTATTTATAATTATGTTGGTGTGGATTGTTATTTATTAATTATATTTGTGTGGATTGGTATTTATTAATTATATTTGTGTTGATTGGTATTTATAATTATATTTGTGTGGATTGGTATTTATGATTATGTTGGTGTGGATTGGTATTTATTAATTATGTTGGTGTTGATTGGTATTTATAATTATATTTGTGTTGATTGGTATTTATTAATTATATATGTGTGGATTGGTATTTATAATTATGTTAGTATGGATTGGTATTTATTAATTATGTTGGTGTGGATTGGTATTTATTAATTATATTTGTGTGGATTGGTATTTATTAATTATGTTGGTGTGGATTGGTATTTATTAATTATATTTGTGTGGATTGGTATTTATAATTATGTTGGTGTTGATTGGTACTTATTAATTATATTTGTGTGGATTGGTATTTATAAATTATGTTGGTGTTGATTGGTATTTATTAATTATATTTGTGTTGATTGGTATTTATAATTATATTTGTGTGGATTGGTATTTATTAATTATGTTGGTGTGGATTGGTATTTATTAATTATATTTGTGTTGATTGGTATTTATAATTATGTTGGTGTTGATTGGTACTTATTAATTATATTTGTGTGGATTGGTATTTATTAATTATGTTGGTGTGGATTGGTATTTATAATTATGTTGGTGTGGATTGGTATTTATAATTATGTTGGTGTTGATTGATATTTATTAATTATATTTGTGTGGATTGGTATTTATAATTATGTTGGTGTGGATGGGTATTTATTAATTATATTTGTGTTGATTGGTATTTATTAGTTATGTTGGTGTTGATTGGTATTTATTAATTATATTTGTGTTGATTGGTATTTATTAATTATATTTGTGTGGATTGGTATTTATAATTATGTTGGTGTGGATTGGTATGTATTAATTATATTTGTGTGGATTGGTATTTATAATTATGTTGGTGTGGATTGTTATTTATTAATTATATTTGTGTGGATTGGTATTTATTAATTATATTTGTGTTGATTGGTATTTATAATTATATTTGTGTGGATTGGTATTTATGATTATGTTGGTGTGGATTGGTATTTATTAATTATGTTGGTGTTGATTGGTATTTATAATTATATTTGTGTTGATTGGTATTTATTAATTATATATGTGTGGATTGGTATTTATAATTATGTTAGTATGGATTGGTATTTATTAATTATGTTGGTGTGGATTGGTATTTATTAATTATATTTGTGTGGATTGGTATTTATTAATTATGTTGGTGTGGATTGGTATTTATTAATTATATTTGTGTGGATTGGTATTTATAATTATGTTGGTGTGGAATGGTATTTATTAATTGTGTTGGTGTGGATTGGTATTTATAATTATATTTGTGTGGATTGGTATTTATAATTATGTTGGTGTGGATTGGTATTTATAATTATATTTGTGTGGATTGGTATTTATTAATTATACTTGTGTGGATTGGTATTTATAATTATGTTGGTGTGGATTGGTATTTATAATTATATTTGTGTTGATTGGTATTTATTAATTATATTTGTGTGGATTGGTATTTATAATTATATTTGTGTTGATTGGTATTTATTAATTATATTTGTGTGGATTGGTATTTATTAATTATGTTGGTGTGGATTGGTATTTATTAATTATATTTGTGTTGATTGGTATTTATTAATTATGTTGGTGTTGATTGGTATTTATTAATTATATTTGTGTTGATTGGTATTTATTAATTATGTTGGTGTGGATTGGTATTTATTAATTATATTTGAGTGGATTGGTATTTATTAATTATATTTGTGTTGATTGGTATTTATTAATTATGTTGGTGTTGATTGGTATTTATTAATTATATTTGTGTGGATTGGTATTTATTAATTATGTTGGTGTGGATTGGTATTTATTAATTATATTTGTGTGGATTGGTATTTATAATTATGTTGGTGTGGATTGGTATGTATTAATTATATTTGTGTGGATTGGTATTTATAATTATGTTGGTGTGGATTGGTATTTATTCATTATATTTGTGTGGATTGGTATTTATTAATTATATTTGTGTTGATTGGTATTTATAATTATATTTGTGTGGATTGGTATTTATAATTATGTTGGTGTGGATTGGTATTTATTAATTATGTTGGTGTTGATTGGTATTTATAATTATATTTGTGTTGATTGGTATTTATTAATTATATATGTGTGGATTGGTATTTATAATTATGTTAGTGTGGATTGGTATTTATTAATTATGTCGGTGTGGATTGGTATTTATTAATTATATTTGTGTGGATTGGTATTTATTAATTATGTTGGTGTGGATTGGTATTTATTAATTATATTTGTGTGGATTGGTATTTATAATTATGTTGGTGTGGAATGGTATTTATTAATTGTGTTGGTGTGGATTGGTATTTATAATTATATTTGTGTGGATTGGTATTTATAATTATGTTGGTGTGGATTGGTATTTATAATTATATTTGTGTGGATTGGTATTTATTAATTATATTTGTGTTGATTGGTATTTATAATTATGTTAGTGTGGATTGGTATTTATTAATTATGTTGGTGTGGATTGGTATTTATTAATTATATTTGTGTGGATTGGTATTTATTAATTATGTTGGTGTGGATTGGTATTTATTAATTATATTTGTGTGGATTGGTATTTATAATTATGTTGGTGTGGAATGGTATTTATTAATTGTGTTGGTGTGGATTGGTATTTATAATTATATTTGTGTGGATTGGTATTTATAATTATGTTGGTGTGGATTGGTATTTATAATTATATTTGTGTGGATTGGTATTTATTAATTATACTTGTGTGGATTGGTATTTATAATTATGTTGGTGTGGATTGGTATTTATAATTATATTTGTGTTGATTGGTATTTATTAATTATATTTGTGTGGATTGGTATTTATAATTATATTTGTGTTGATTGGTATTTATTAATTATATTTGTGTGGATTGGTATTTATTAATTATGTTGGTGTGGATTGGTATTTATTAATTATATTTGTGTTGATTGGTATTTATTAATTATGTTGGTGTTGATTGGTATTTATTAATTATATTTGTGTTGATTGGTATTTATTAATTATGTTGGTGTGGATTGGTATTTATTAATTATATTTGTGTGGATTGGTATTTATTAATTATATTTGTGTTGATTGGTATTTATTAATTATGTTGGTGTTGATTGGTATTTATTAATTATATTTGTGTGGATTGGTATTTATTAATTATGTTGGTGTGGTTTGGTATTTATTAATTATATTTGTGTTGATTGGTATTTATTAATTATGTTGGTGTTGATTGTTATTTATTAAATATATTTGTGTTGATTGGTATTTATAATTATGTTGGTGCGGATTGGTATTTATAATTATATTTGTGTGGATTGGTATTTATTAATTATACTTGTGTGGATTGGTATTTATAATTATGTTGGTGTGGATTGGTATTTATAATTATATTTGTGTTGATTGGTATTTATTAATTATATTTGTGTGGATTGGTATTTATAATTATATTTGTGTTGATTGGTATTTATTAATTATGTTTTTGCGGATTGGTATTTATTAATTATGTCGGTGTGGATTGGTATTTATAATTATATTTGTGTTGATTGGTATTTATTAATGATATTTGTGTGGATTGGTATTTATTAATTATGTTGGTGTGGATTGGTATGTATTAATTATATTTGTGTGGATTGGTATTTATAATTATGTTGGTGTGGATTGGTATTTATTAATTATATTTGAGTGGATTGGTATTTATTAATTATATTTGTGTTGATTGGTATTTATAATTATATTTGTGTGGATTGGTATTTATAATTATGTTGGTGTGGATTGGTATTTATAATTATATTTGTGTTGATTGGTTTTTATTAATTATATTTGTGTGGATTGGTATTTATTCATTATGTTGGTGTTGATTGGTATTTATTAATTATATTTGTGTTGATTGGTATTTATTAATTATATTGGTGTGGATTGGTATTTATTAATAATGTTGGTGTTGATTGGTATTTATAAATATATTTGTGTTGATTGGTATTTATTAATTATGTTGGTGTGGATTGGTATTTATAATTATATTTGTGTTGATTGGTATTTATTAATTATATTTGTGTGGATTGGTATTTATTAATTATGTTGGTGTGGATTGGTATTTATTAATTATATTTGTGTTGATTGGTATTTATTAATTATATTTGTGTGGATTGGTATTGATTAATTATGTTGGTGTTGATTGGTATTTATAATTATATTTGTGTTGATTGGTATTTATTAATTATGTTTGTGCGGATTGGTATTTATTAATTATGTTGGTGTGGATTGGTATTTATAATTATATTTGTGTTGATTGGTATTTATTAATTATATTTGTGTTGATTGGTATTTATAATTATATTTGTGTTGATTGGTATTTATCAATTATATTTCTGTGGATTGGTATTTATTAATTATGTTTGTGCGGATTGGTATTTATGAATTATATTTGTGTGGATTGGTATTTATTAATTATATTTATGTTGATTGGTATTTATTAATTATATTTGTGTGGATTGGTATTTATTAATTATATTTATGTTGATTGGTATTTATTAATTATATTTGTGTTGATTGGTATTTACTAATTATATTTGTGTGGATTGGTATTTATTAATTATGTTGGCGTTGATTGGTATTTATTAATTATATTTGTGTGGATTGGTATTTATAATTATATTTGTGTTGATTGGTATTTATTAATTATATTTGTGTGGATTGGTATTTATTAATTATGTTGGTGTGGATTGGTATTTATTAATTATATTTGTGTTGATTGGTATTTATTAATTATGTTGGTGTTGATTGGTATTTATTAATTATATTTGTGTTGATTGGTATTTATTAATTATATTTGTGTGGATTGGTATTTATTAATTATGTTGGTGTGGATTGGTATTTATTAATTATATTTGTGTTGATTGGTATTTATTAATGATGTTGGTGTTGATTGGTATTTATTAATTATATTTGTGTTGATTGGTATTTATTAATTATGTTGGTGTTGATTGGTATTTATTAATTATATTTGTGTGGATTGGTATTTATTAATTATGTTGGTGTGGATTGGTATTTATTAAATATATTTGTGTTGATTGGTATTTATAATTATGTTGGTGTGGATTGGTATTTATAATTATATTTGTGTGGATTGGTATTTATTAATTATACTTGTGTGGATTGGTATTTATAATTATGTTGGTGTGGATTGGTATTTATAATTATATTTGTGTTGATTGGTATTTATTAATTATATTTGTGTGGATTGGTATTTATAATTATATTTGTATTGATTGGTATTTATTAATTATGTTTGTGCGGATTGGTATTTATTAATTATATTTCTGTGGATTGGTATTTATTAATTATGTTTGTGCGGATTGGTATTTATTAATTATGTTGGTGTGGATTGGTATTTATAATTATATTTGTGTTGATTGGTATTTATTAATGATATTTGTGTGGATTGGTATTTATTAATTATGTTGGTGTGGATTGGTATGTATTAATTATATTTGTGTGGATTGGTATTTATAATTATGTTGGTGTGGATTGGTATTTATTAATTATATTTGTGTGGATTGGTATTTATTAATTATATTTGTGTTGATTGGTATTTATAATTATATTTGTGTGGATTGGTATTTATAATTATGTTGGTGTGGATTGGTATTTATAATTATATTTGTGTTGATTGGTATTTATTAATTATATTTGTGTGGATTGGTATTTATTCATTATGTTGGTGTTGATTGGTATTTATTAATTATATTTGTGTTGATTGGTATTTATTAATTATATTTGTGTGGATTGGTATTTATTAATTATGTTGGTGTTGATTGGTATTTATAAATATATTTGTGTTGATTGGTATTTATTAATTATGTTGGTGTGGATTGGTATTTATATTTATATTTGTGTTGATTGGTATTTATTAATTATATTTGTGTGGATTGGTATTTATTAATTATGTTGGTGTGGATTGGTATTTATTAATTATATTTGTGTTGATTGGTATTTATTAATTATATTTGTGTGGATTGGTATTTATTAATTATGTTGGTGTTGATTGGTATTTATAATTATATTTGTGTTGATTGGTATTTATTAATTATGTTTGTGCGGATTGGTATTTATTAATTATGTTGGTGTGGATTGGTATTTATAATTATATTTGTGTTGATTGGTATTTATCAATTATATTTCTGTGGATTGGTATTTATTAATTATGTTTGTGCGGATTGGTATTTATGAATTATATTTGTGTGGATTGGTATTTATTAATTATATTTATGTTGATTGGTATTTATTAATTATATTGGTGTGGATTGGTATTTATTAATTATATTTATGTTGATTGGTATTTATTAATTATATTTGTGTGGATTGGTATTTATTAATTATGTTGGTGTGGATTGGTATTTATTAATTATATTTGTGTTGATTGGTATTTATTAATTATATTTGTGTGGATTGGTATTTATTAATTATGTTGGTGTTGATTGGTATTTATTAATTATATTTGTGTTGATTGGTATTTATAATTATGTTGGTGTTGATTGGTATTTATTAATTATATTTGTGTTGATTGGTATTTTTAATTATATTTGTGTGGATTGGTATTTATTAATTATGTTGGTGTGGATTGGTATTTATTAATTATATTTGTGTTGATTGGTATTTATAATTATGTTGGTGTTGATTGGTACTTATTAATTATATTTGTGTGGATTGGTATTTATTAATTATGTTGGTGTGGATTGGTATTTATAATTATGTTGGTGTGGATTGGTATTTATAATTATGTTGGTGTTGATTGATATTTATTAATTATATTTGTGTGGATTGGTATTTATAATTATGTTGGTGTGGATGGGTATTTATTAATTATATTTGTGTTGATTGGTATTTATTAGTTATGTTGGTGTTGATTGGTATTTATTAATTATATTTGTGTTGATTGGTATTTATTAATTATATTTGTGTGGATTGGTATTTATAATTATGTTGGTGTGGATTGGTATGTATTAATTATATTTGTGTGGATTGGTATTTATAATTATGTTGGTGTGGATTGGTATTTATTAATTATATTTGTGTGGATTGGTATTTATTAATTATATTTGTGTTGATTGGTATTTATAATTATATTTGTGTGGATTGGTATTTATAATTATGTTGGTGTGGATTGGTATTTATTAATTCTGTTGGTGTTGATTGGTATTTATAATTATATTTGTGTTGATTGGTATTTATTAATTATATATGTGTGGATTGGTATTTATAATTATGTTAGTGTGGATTGGTATTTATTAATTATGTTGGTGTGGATTGGTATTTATTAATTATATTTGTGTGGATTGGTATTTATAATTATGTTGGTGTGGATTGGTATTTATAATTATATTTGTGTGGATTGGTATTTATTAATTATACTTCTGTGGATTGGTATTTATAATTATGTTGGTGTGGATTGGTATTTATAATTATATTTGTGTTGATTGGTATTTATTAATTATATTTGTGTGGATTGGTATTTATAATTATATTTGTGTTGATTGGTATTTATTAATTATATTTGTGTGGATTGGTATTTATTAATTATGTTGGTGTGGATTGGTATTTATTAATTATATTTGTGTTGATTGGTATTTATTAATTATGTTGGTGTTGATTGGTATTTATTAATTATATTTGTGTTGATTGGTATTTATTAATTATATTTGTGTGGATTGGTATTTATTAATTATGTTGGTGTTGATTGGTATTTATTAACTATATTTGTGTGGATTGGTATTTATTAATTATGTTGGTGTGGATTGGTATTTATTAATTATATTTGTGTTGATTGGTATTTATTAATTATGTTGGTGTTGCTTGGTATTTATTAAATATATTTGTGTTGATTGGTATTTATAATTATGTTGGTGTGGATTGGTATTTATAATTATATATGTGTGGATTGGTATTTATTAATTATACTTGTGTGGATTGGTATTTATTATTATGTTGGTGTGGATTGGTATTTATAATTATATTTGTGTTGATTGGTATTTATTAATTATATTTGTGTGGATTGGTATTTATAATTATATTTGTGTTGATTGGTATTTATTAATTATATTTGTGTGGATTGGTATTTATTAATTATGTTGGTGTGGATTGGTATTTATTAATTATATTTGTGTTGATTGCTATTTATTAATTATGTTGGTGTTGATTGGTATTTATTAATTATATTTGTGTTGATTGGTATTTATAATTATATCGGTGTTGATTGGTATTTATTAATTATATTTGTGTTGATTGGTATTTATTAATTATATCGGTGTTGATTGGTATTTATTAATTATGTTTGTGTTGATTGGTATTTATTAATTATTTTTGTGTTGATTGGTATTTATTAATTATGTTGGTGTGGATTGGTATTTATTAATTATATTTGTGTTGATTGGTATTTATTAATTATGTTGGTGTTGATTGGTATTTATTAATTATATTTGTGTTGATTGGAATTTATTTATTATGTTGGTGTTGATTGGTATTTATTAATTATATTTGTGTTGATTGGTATTTATTAATTATATTTGTGTGGATTGGTATTTATAATTATGTTGGTGTGGATTGGTATTTATAATTATATATGTGTGGATTGGTATTTATTAATTATACTTGTGTGGATTGGTATTTATTATTATGTTGGTGTGGATTGGTATTTATAATTATATTTGTGTTGATTGGTATTTATTAATTATATTTGTGTGGATTGGTATTTATAATTATATTTGTGTTGATTGGTATTTATTAATTATATTTGTGTGGATTGGTATTTATTAATTATGTTGGTGTGGATTGGTATTTATTAATTATATTTGTGTTGATTGCTATTTATTAATTATGTTGGTGTTGATTGGTATTTATTAATTATATTTGTGTTGATTGGTATTTATAATTATATCGGTGTTGATTGGTATTTATTAATTATATTTGTGTTGATTGGTATTTATTAATTATATCGGTGTTGATTGGTATTTATTAATTATGTTTGTGTTGATTGGTATTTATTAATTATTTTTGTGTTGATTGGTATTTATTAATTATGTTGGTGTGGATTGGTATTTATTAATTATATTTGTGTTGATTGGTATTTATTAATTATGTTGGTGTTGATTGGTATTTATTAATTATATTTGTGTTGATTGGAATTTATTTATTATGTTGGTGTTGATTGGTATTTATTAATTATATTTGTGTTGATTGGTATTTATTAATTATATTTGTGTGGATTGGTATTTATAATTATATCGGTGTTGATTGGTATTTATAATTATATTTGTGTTGATTGGTATTTATTAATTATGTTGGTGTTGATTGGTATTTATTAATTATATTTGTGTTGATGGGTATTTATTAATTATATTTTTGTGGATTGGTATTTATTAATTATATCGGTGTTGATTGGTATTTATTAATTATATTTGTGTTGATTGGTATTTATTAATTATATCGGTGTTGATTGGTATTTATAATTATATTTGTGTTGATTGGTATTTATTAATTATGTTGGTGTTGATTGGTATTTATTAATTATATTTGTGTTGATTGGTATTTTCATTATATTTGTGTTGATTGGTATTTATTAATTATGTTGTTGTTGATTGGTATTTATTAATTATATTTGTGTTGATTGATATTTATAATTATATTTGTGTTGATTGGTATTTATTAATTATATCGGTGTTGATTGGTATTTATTAATTATATTTGTGTTGATTGGTATTTATTAATTATATCGGTGTTGATTGGTATTTATAATTATATTTGTGTTGATTGGTATTTATTAATTATGTTGGTGTTGATTGGTATTTATTAATTATATTTGTGTTGATTGGTATTTATAATTATATTTGTGTTGATTGGTATTTATTAATAATGTTGGTGTTGATTGGTATTTATTAATTATATTTGTGTTGATTGGTATTTATTAATTATGTTGGTGTTGATTGCTATTTATTAATTATGTTGGTGTGGATTGGTATTTATTAATTATATTTGTGTTGATTGGTATTTATTATTTATATTTGTGTGGATTGGCATTTATTAATTATGTTGGTGTGCATTGTTATTATTAATTATATTTGTGTGGATTGGTATTTATAATTATGTTGGTGTGGATTGGTATTTATAATTATATTTGTGTTGATTGGTATCTATTAATGATATTTGTGTGGATTGGTATTTATTAATTATGTTTGTGCGGATTGGTATTTATTAATTATGTTGGTGTGGATTGGTATTTATAATTATATTTGTGTTGATTGGTATTTATTAATTATATTTGTGTTGATTGGTATTTATTATTTATGTTTGTGCGGATTGGTATTTATTAATTATGTTGGTGAGAATTGGTATTTATAATAATATTTGTGTTGATTGGTATTTATTAATTATATTTGTGTGGATTGGTATTTATTAATTTTGTTGGTGTGGATTGGTATTTATAATTATATTTGTGTTGATTGGTATTTATTAATTATATTTGTGTGGATTGCTATTTATTAATTATGTTGGTGTGGATTGGTATTTATTAATTATATTTGTGTTGATTGGTATTTATTATTTATATTTGTGTGGATTGGCATTTATTAATTATGTTGGTGTGGATTGGTATTTATTAATTATGTTGGTGTGGATTGGTATTTATTAATTATATTTGTGTGGATTGGTATTTATTAATTATGTTGGTGTGGATTGGTATTTATTAATTATATTTGTGTGGATTGGTATTTATAATTATGTTGGTGTGGATTGGTATTTATTAATTATATTTGTGTGGATTGGTATTTATAATTATGTTAGTGTGGATTGGTATTTATTAATTATGTTGGTGTGGATTGGTATTTATTAATTATATTTGTGTGGATTGGTATTTATTAATTATGTTGGTGTGGATTGGTATTTATTAATTATATTTGTGTGGATTGGTATTTATAATTATGTTGGTGTGGAATGGTATTTATTAATTGTGTTGGTGTGGATTGGTATTTATAATTATAATTGTGTGGATTGGTATTTATTAATTATACTTGTGTGGATTGGTATTTATAATAATGTTGGTGTGGATTGGTATTTATAATTATATTTGTGTTGATTGGTATTTATTAATTATATTTGTGTGGATTGGTATTTATTAATTATGTTGGTGTGGATTGGTATTTATTAATTATATTTGTGTTGATTGGTATTTATTAATTATGTTGGTGTTGATTGGTATTTATTAATTATATTTGTGTTGATTGGTATTTATTAATTATGTTGGTGTGGATTGGTATTTATTAATTATATTTGTGTGGATTGGTATTTATTAATTATGTTGGTGTGGATTGGTATTTATTAATTATATTTGTGTGTATTGGTATTTATTAATTATGTTGGTGTGGATTGGTATTTATTAATTATATTTGTGTTGATTGGTATTTATTAATTATGTTGGTGTTGATTGGTATTTATTAATTATATTTGTGTTGATTGGTATTTATTAATTATGTTGGTGTGGATTGGTATTTATTAATTATATTTGTGTGGATTGGTATTTATTAATTATATTTGTGTTGATTGGTATTTATTAATTATGTTGGTGTTGATTGGTATTTATTAATTATATTTGTGTGGATTGGTATTTATTAATTATGTTGGTGTGGATTGGTATTTATTAATTATATTTGTGTGGATTGGTATTTATAATTATGTTGGTGTGGATTGGTATGTATTAATTATATTTGTGTGGATTGGTATTTATAATTATGTTGGTGTGGATTGGTATTTATTAATTATATTTGTGTTGATTGGTATTTATTAATTATGTTGGTGTGGATTGGTATTTATAATTATATTTGTGTGGATTGGTATTTATAATTATGTTCGTGTGGATTGGTATTTATTAATTATGTCGGTGTGGATTGGTATTTATTAATTATATTTGTGTGGATTGGTATTTATTAATTATGTTGGTGTGGATTGGTATTTATAATTATATTTGTGTGGATTGGTATTTATAATTATGTTGGTGTGGAATGGTATTTATTAATTATGTTGGTGTTGATTGGTATTTATAATTATATTTGTGTGGATTGGTATTTATAATTATGTTGGTGTGGATTGGTATTTATTAATTATATGTGTGTGGATTGGAATTTATTTATTATGTTGGTGTTGATTGGTATTTATTAATTATATTTGTGTTGATTGGTATTTATTAATTATATTTGTGTGGATTGGTATTTATAATTATATCGGTGTTGATTGGTATTTATAATTATATTTGTGTTGATTGGTATTTATTAATTATGTTGGTGTTGATTGGTATTTATTAATTATATTTGTGTTGATGGGTATTTATTAATTATATTTTTGTGGATTGGTATTTATTAATTATATCGGTGTTGATTGGTATTTATTAATTATATTTGTGTTGATTGGTATTTATTAATTATATCGGTGTTGATTGGTATTTATAATTATATTTGTGTTGATTGGTATTTATTAATTATGTTGGTGTTGATTGGTATTTATTAATTATATTTGTGTTGATTGGTATTTTCATTATATTTGTGTTGATTGGTATTTATTAATTATGTTGTTGTTGATTGGTATTTATTAATTATATTTGTGTTGATTGATATTTATAATTATATTTGTGTTGATTGGTATTTATTAATTATATCGGTGTTGATTGGTATTTATTAATTATATTTGTGTTGATTGGTATTTATTAATTATATCGGTGTTGATTGGTATTTATAATTATATTTGTGTTGATTGGTATTTATTAATTATGTTGGTGTTGATTGGTATTTATTAATTATATTTGTGTTGATTGGTATTTATAATTATATTTGTGTTGATTGGTATTTATTAATAATGTTGTTGTTGATTGGTATTTATTAATTATATTTTTGTTGATTGGTATTTATTAATTATGTTGGTGTTGATTGCTATTTATTAATTATGTTGGTGTGGATTGGTATTTATTAATTATATTTGTGTGGATTGGTATTTATAATTATGTTGGTGTGGATTGGTATTTATAATTATATTTGTGTTGATTGGTATCTATTAATGATATTTGTGTGGATTGGTATTTATTAATTATGTTTGTGCGGATTGGTATTTATTAATTATGTTGGTGTGGATTGGTATTTATAATTATATTTGTGTTGATTGGTATTTATTAATTATATTTGTGTTGATTGGTATTTATTATTTATGTTTGTGCGGATTGGTATTTATTAATTATGTTGGTGAGAATTGGTATTTATAATAATATTTGTGTTGATTGGTATTTATTAATTATATTTGTGTGGATTGGTATTTATTAATTATGTTGGTGTGGATTGGTATTTATAATTATATTTGTGTTGATTGGTATTTATTAATTATATTTGTGTGGATTGCTATTTATTAATTATGTTGGTGTGGATTGGTATTTATTAATTATAATTGTGTTGATTGGTATTTATTATTTATATTTGTGTGGATTGGCATTTATTAATTATGTTGGTGTGGATTGGTATTTATTAATTTTATTTGTGTGGATTGGTATTTATAATTATGTTGGTGTGGATTGGTATTTATAATTATATTTGTGTTGATTGGTATTTATTAATTATATTTGTGCGGATTGGTATTTATTCATTATGTTGGTGTTGATTGGTATTTATTAATTATATTTGTGTTGATTGGTATTTATTAATTATATTTGTGTGGATTGGTATTTTTTAATTATGTTGGTGTTGATTGGTATTTATAATTATATTTGTGTTGATTGGTATTTATTAATTATGTTGGTGTGGATTGGTATTTATAATTATATTTGTGTTGATTGGTATTTATTAATTATATTTGTGTGGATTGGTATTTATTAATTATGTTGGTGTGGATTGGTATTTATTAACTATATTTGTGTTGATTGGTATTTATTAATTATATTTGTGTGGATTGGTATTTATTAATTATGTTGGTGTTGATTGGTATTTATAATTATATTTGTGTTGATTGGTATTTATTAATTATGTTTGTGCGGATTGGTATTTATTAATTATGTTGGTGTGGATTGGTATTTATAATTATATTTGTGTTGATTGGTATTTATTAATTATATTTGTGTTGATTGGTATTTATAATTATATTTGTGTTGATTGGTATTTATCAATTATATTTGTGTGGATTGGTATTTATTAATTATGTTTGTGCGGATTGGTATTTATGAATTATATTTGTGTGGATTGGTATTTATTAATTATATTTATGTTGATTGGTATTTATTAATTATATTTGTGTGGATTGGTATTTATTAATTATATTTATGTTGATTGATATTTATTAATTATCTTTGTGTGGATTGGTATTTATTAATTATGTTGGTGTGGATTGGTATTTATTAATTATATTTGTGTTGATTGGTATTTATTAATTATGTTGGTGTTGATTGGTATTTATTAATTATATTTGTGTTGATTGGTATTTATAATTATAGTTGTGTGGATTGGTATTTATTAATTATGTTGGTGTAGATTGGTATTTATTAATTATATTTGTGTTGATTGGTATTTATAATTATGTTGGTGTTGATTGGTACTTATTAATTATATTTGTGTGGATTGGTATTTATTAATTATGTTGGTGTGGATTGGTATTTATAATTATGTTGGTGTGGATTGGTATTTATAATTATGTTGGTGTTGATTGATATTTATTAATTATATTTGTGTGGATTGGTATTTATAATTATGTTGGTGTGGATGGGTATTTATTAAATATATTTGTGTTGATTGGTATTTATTAGTTATGTTGGTGTTGATTGGTATTTATTAATTATATTTGTGTTGATTGGTATTTATTAATTATATTTGTGTGGATTGGTATTTATAATTATGTTGGTGTGGATTGGTATTTATTAATTATGTTGGTGTTGATTGGTATTTATAATTATATTTGTGTTGATTGGTATTTATTAATTATATATGTGTGGATTGGTATTTATAATTATGTTAGTGTGGATTGGTATTTATTAATTATGTTGGTGTGGATTGGTATTTATTAATTATATTTGTGTGGATTGGTATTTATTAATTATGTTGGTGTGGATTGGTATTTATTAATTATATTTGTGTGGATTGGTATTTATAATTATGTTGGTGTGGAATGGTATTTATTAATTGTGTTGGTGTGGATTGGTATTTATAATTATAATTGTGTGGATTGGTATTTATTAATTATACTTGTGTGGATTGGTATTTATAATAATGTTGGTGTGGATTGGTATTTATAATTATATTTGTGTTGATTGGTATTTATTAATTATATTTGTGTGGATTGGTATTTATTAATTATGTTGGTGTGGATTGGTATTTATTAATTATATTTGTGTTGATTGGTATTTATTAATTATGTTGGTGTTGATTGGTATTTATTAATTATATTTGTGTTGATTGGTATTTATTAATTATGTTGGTGTGGATTGGTATTTATTAATTATATTTGTGTGGATTGGTATTTATTAATTATGTTGGTGTGGATTGGTATTTATTAATTATATTTGTGTGTATTGGTATTTATTAATTATGTTGGTGTGGATTGGTATTTATTAATTATATTTGTGTTGATTGGTATTTATTAATTATGTTGGTGTTGATTGGCATTTATTAATTATATTTGTGTTGATTGGTATGTATTAATTATGTTGGTGTGGATTGGTATTTATTAATTATATTTGTGTGGATTGGTATTTATTAATTATATTTGTGTTGATTGGTATTTATTAATTATGTTGGTGTTGATTGGTATTTATTAATTATATTTGTGTGGATTGGTATTTATTAATTATGTTGGTGTGGATTGGTATTTATTAATTATATTTGTGTGGATTGGTATTTATAATTATGTTGGTGTGGATTGGTATGTATTAATTATATTTGTGTGGATTGGTATTTATAATTATGTTGGTGTGGATTGGTATTTATTAATTATATTTGTGTTGATTGGTATTTATTAATTATGTTGGTGTGGATTGGTATTTATAATTATATTTGTGTGGATTGGTATTTATAATTATGTTCGTGTGGATTGGTATTTATTAATTATGTCGGTGTGGATTGGTATTTATTAATTATATTTGTGTGGATTGGTATTTATTAATTATGTTGGTGTGGATTGGTATTTATAATTATATTTGTGTGGATTGGTATTTATAATTATGTTGGTGTGGAATGGTATTTATTAATTATGTTGGTGTTGATTGGTATTTATAATTATATTTGTGTGGATTGGTATTTATAATTATGTTGGTGTGGATTGGTATTTATTAATTATATTTGTGTGGATTGGTATTTATAATTATATTTGTGTGGATTGGTATTTATAATTATGTTGGTGTGGATTGGTATTTATTAATTATATTTGTGTGGATTGGTATTTATAATTATATTTGTGTGGATTGGTATTTATAATTATGTTGGTGTGGAATGGTATTTATTAATTGTGTTGGTGTGGATTGGTATTTATAATTATATTTGTGTGGATTGGTATTTATAATTATATTGGTGTGGATTGGTATTTATTAATTATATTTGTGTGGATTGGTATTTATAATTATGTTGGTGTGGAATGGTATTTATTCATTGTGTTGGTGTGGATTGGTATTTATAATTATATTTGTGTGGATTGGTATTTATAATTATGTTGGTGTGGATTGGTATTTATAATTATATTTGTGTTGATTGGTATTTATAATTATGTTAGTGTGGATTGGTATTTATTAATTATGTTGGTGTGGATTGGTATTTATTAATTATGTTGGTGTGGATTGGTATTTATTAATTATTTTTGTGTTGATTGGTATTTATAATTATGTTAGTGTGGATTGGTATTTATTAATTATGTTGGTGTGGATTGGTATTTATTAATTATATTTGTGTGGATTGGTATTTATTAATTATGTTGGTGTGGATTGGTATTTATTAATTATATTTGTGTGGATTGGTATTTATAATTATGTTGGTGTGGAATGGTATTTATTAATTGTGTTGGTGTGGATTGGTATTTATAATTATATTTGTGTGGATTGGTATTTATAATTATGTTGGTGTGGATTGGTATTTATAATTATATTTGTGTGGATTGGTATTTATTAATTATATTTGTGTGGATTGGTATTTATAATTATGTTGGTGTGGATTGGTATTTATAATTATATTTGTGTGGATTGGTATTTATTAATTATACTTGTGTGGATTGGTATTTATAATTATGTTGGTGTGGATTGGTATTTATAATTATATTTGTGTTGATTGGTATTTATTAATTATATTTGTGTGGATTGGTATTTATAATTATATTTGTGTTGATTGGTATTTATTAATTATATTTGTGTGGATTGGTATTTATTAATTATGTTGGTGTGGATTGGTATTTATTAATTATATTTGTGTTGATTGGTATTTATTAATTATGTTGGTGTTGATTGGTATTTATTAATTATATTTGTGTTGATTGGTATTTATTAATTATATTTGTGTGGATTGGTATGTATTAATTATGTTTGTGCGGATTGGTATTTATTGATTATGTTGGTGTGGATTGGTATTTATAATTATATTTGTGTGGATTGGTATTTATTAATTATATTTGTGCGGATTGGTATTTATTCATTATGTTGGTGTTGATTGGTATTTATTAATTATATTTGTGTTGATTGGTATTTATTAATTATATTTGTGTGGATTGGTATTTTTTAATTATGTTGGTGTTGATTGGTATTTATAATTATATTTGTGTTGATTGGTATTTATTAATTATGTTGGTGTGGATTGGTATTTATAATTATATTTGTGTTGATTGGTATTTATTAATTATATTTGTGTGGATTGGTATTTATTAATTATGTTGGTGTGGATTGGTATTTATTAATTATATTTGTGTTGATTGGTATTTATTAATTATATTTGTGTGGATTGGTATTTATTAATTATGTTGGTGTTGATTGGTATTTATAATTATATTTGTGTTGATTGGTATTTATTAATTATGTTTGTGCGGATTGGTATTTATTAATTATGTTGGTGTGGATTGGTATTTATAATTATATTTGTGTTGATTGGTATTTATTAATTATATTTGTGTTGATTGGTATTTATAATTATATTTGTGTTGATTGGTATTTATCAATTATATTTGTGTGGATTGGTATTTATTAATTATGTTTGTGCGGATTGGTATTTATGAATTATATTTGTGTGGATTGGTATTTATTAATTATATTTATGTTGATTGGTATTTATTAATTATATTTGTGTGGATTGGTATTTATTAATTATATTTATGTTGATTGATATTTATTAATTATCTTTGTGTGGATTGGTATTTATTAATTATGTTGGTGTGGATTGGTATTTATTAATTATATTTGTGTTGATTGGTATTTATTAATTATGTTGGTGTTGATTGGTATTTATTAATTATATTTGTGTTGATTGGTATTTATAATTATAGTTGTGTGGATTGGTATTTATTAATTATGTTGGTGTGGATTGGTATTTATTAATTATATTTGTGTTGATTGGTATTTATAATTATGTTGGTGTTGATTGGTACTTATTAATTATATTTGTGTGGATTGGTATTTATTAATTATGTTGGTGTGGATTGGTATTTATAATTATGTTGGTGTGGATTGGTATTTATAATTATGTTGGTGTTGATTGATATTTATTAATTATATTTGTGTGGATTGGTATTTATAATTATGTTGGTGTGGATGGGTATTTATTAAATATATTTGTGTTGATTGGTATTTATTAGTTATGTTGGTGTTGATTGGTATTTATTAATTATATTTGTGTTGATTGGTATTTATTAATTATATTTGTGTGGATTGGTATTTATAATTATGTTGGTGTGGATTGGTATTTATTAATTATGTTGGTGTTGATTGGTATTTATAATTATATTTGTGTTGATTGGTATTTATTAATTATATATGTGTGGATTGGTATTTATAATTATGTTAGTGTGGATTGGTATTTATTAATTATGTTGGTGTGGATTGGTATTTATTAATTATATTTGTGTGGATTGGTATTTATTAATTATGTTGGTGTGGATTGGTATTTATTAATTATATTTGTGTGGATTGGTATTTATAATTATGTTGGTGTGGAATGGTATTTATTAATTGTGTTGGTGTGGATTGGTATTTATAATTATAATTGTGTGGATTGGTATTTATTAATTATACTTGTGTGGATTGGTATTTATAATAATGTTGGTGTGGATTGGTATTTATAATTATATTTGTGTTGATTGGTATTTATTAATTATATTTGTGTGGATTGGTATTTATTAATTATGTTGGTGTGGATTGGTATTTATTAATTATATTTGTGTTGATTGGTATTTATTAATTATGTTGGTGTTGATTGGTATTTATTAATTATATTTGTGTTGATTGGTATTTATTAATTATGTTGGTGTGGATTGGTATTTATTAATTATATTTGTGTGGATTGGTATTTATTAATTATGTTGGTGTGGATTGGTATTTATTAATTATATTTGTGTGTATTGGTATTTATTAATTATGTTGGTGTGGATTGGTATTTATTAATTATATTTGTGTTGATTGGTATTTATTAATTATGTTGGTGTTGATTGGTATTTATTAATTATATTTGTGTTGATTGGTATTTATTAATTATGTTGGTGTGGATTGGTATTTATTAATTATATTTGTGTGGATTGGTATTTATTAATTATATTTGTGTTGATTGGTATTTATTAATTATGTTGGTGTTGATTGGTATTTATTAATTATATTTGTGTGGATTGGTATTTATTAATTATGTTGGTGTGGATTGGTATTTATTAATTATATTTGTGTGGATTGGTATTTATAATTATGTTGGTGTGGATTGGTATGTATTAATTATATTTGTGTGGATTGGTATTTATAATTATGTTGGTGTGGATTGGTATTTATTAATTATATTTGTGTTGATTGGTATTTATTAATTATGTTGGTGTGGATTGGTATTTATAATTATATTTGTGTGGATTGGTATTTATAATTATGTTCGTGTGGATTGGTATTTATTAATTATGTCGGTGTGGATTGGTATTTATTAATTATATTTGTGTGGATTGGTATTTATTAATTATGTTGGTGTGGATTGGTATTTATAATTATATTTGTGTGGATTGGTATTTATAATTATGTTGGTGTGGAATGGTATTTATTAATTATGTTGGTGTTGATTGGTATTTATAATTATATTTGTGTGGATTGGTATTTATAATTATGTTGGTGTGGATTGGTATTTATTAATTATATTTGTGTGGATTGGTATTTATAATTATATTTGTGTGGATTGGTATTTATAATTATGTTGGTGTGGATTGGTATTTATTAATTATATTTGTGTGGATTGGTATTTATAATTATATTTGTGTGGATTGGTATTTATAATTATGTTGGTGTGGAATGGTATTTATTAATTGTGTTGGTGTGGATTGGTATTTATAATTATATTTGTGTGGATTGGTATTTATAATTATATTGGTGTGGATTGGTATTTATTAATTATATTTGTGTGGATTGGTATTTATAATTATGTTGGTGTGGAATGGTATTTATTCATTGTGTTGGTGTGGATTGGTATTTATAATTATATTTGTGTGGATTGGTATTTATAATTATGTTGGTGTGGATTGGTATTTATAATTATATTTGTGTTGATTGGTATTTATAATTATGTTAGTGTGGATTGGTATTTATTAATTATGTTGGTGTGGATTGGTATTTATAATTATGTTGGTGTGGATTGGTATTTATTAATTATTTTTGTGTTGATTGGTATTTATAATTATGTTAGTGTGGATTGGTATTTATTAATTATGTTGGTGTGGATTGGTATTTATTAATTATATTTGTGTGGATTGGTATTTATTAATTATGTTGGTGTGGATTGGTATTTATTAATTATATTTGTGTGGATTGGTATTTATAATTATGTTGGTGTGGAATGGTATTTATTAATTGTGTTGGTGTGGATTGGTATTTATAATTATATTTGTGTGGATTGGTATTTATAATTATGTTGGTGTGGATTGGTATTTATAATTATATTTGTGTGGATTGGTATTTATTAATTATATTTGTGTGGATTGGTATTTATAATTATGTTGGTGTGGATTGGTATTTATAATTATATTTGTGTGGATTGGTATTTATTAATTATACTTGTGTGGATTGGTATTTATAATTATGTTGGTGTGGATTGGTATTTATAATTATATTTGTGTTGATTGGTATTTATTAATTATATTTGTGTGGATTGGTATTTATAATTATATTTGTGTTGATTGGTATTTATTAATTATATTTGTGTGGATTGGTATTTATTAATTATGTTGGTGTGGATTGGTATTTATTAATTATATTTGTGTTGATTGGTATTTATTAATTATGTTGGTGTTGATTGGTATTTATTAATTATATTTGTGTTGATTGGTATTTATTAATTATATTTGTGTGGATTGGTATGTATTAATTATGTTTGTGCGGATTGGTATTTATTGATTATGTTGGTGTGGATTGGTATTTATAATTATATTTGTGTGGATTGGTATTTATTAATTATGTTGGTGTGAATTGGTATTTATTAATTATGTTGGTGTTGATTGGTATTTATTAATTATATTGGTGTGGATTGGTATTTATTAATTATGTTGGTGTTGATTGGTATTTATTAATTATATTTGTGTGGATTGGTATTTATTAATTATGTTGGTGTGGATTGGTATTTATTAATTATATTTGTGTTGATTGGTATTTATTAATTATGTTGGTGTTGATTGGTATTTATTAAATATATTTGTGTTGATTGGTATTTATAATTATGTTGGTGTGGATTGGTACTTATAATTATATTTGTGTGGATTGGTATTTATTAATTATACTTGTGTGGATTGGTATTTATAATTATGTTGGTGTGGATTGGTATTTATAATTATATTTGTGTTGATTGGTATTTATTAATTATATTTGTGTGGATTGGTATTTATAATTATATTTGTGTTGATTGGTATTTATTAATTATGTTTGTGCGGATTGGTATTTATTAATTATATTTGTGTGGATTGGTATTTATTAATTATGTTTGTGCGGATTGGTATTTATTAAAAATGTTGGTGTGGATTGGTATTTATAATTATATTTGTGTTGATTGGTATTTATTAATGATATTTGTGTGGATTGGTATTTATTAATTATATTTGTGTGGATTGGTATTTATTAATTATGTTTGTGCGGATTGGTATTTATTGATTATGTTGGTGTGGATTGGTATTTATAATTATATTTGTGTGGATTGGTATTTATTAATTATATTTGTGTTGATTGGTATTTATAATTATATTTGTGTTGATTGGTATTTATTAATTATGTTGGTGTGGATTGGAATGTATTAATTATGTTGGTGTGGATTGGTATTTATTAATTATGTTGGTGTTGATTGGTATTTATTAATTATATTTGTGTTGATTGGTATTTATTAATTATGTTGGTGTGGATTGGTATTTATTAATTATATTTGTGTGGATTGGTATTTATTAATTATGTTGGTGTGGATAGGTATTTATAATTATATTTGTGTTGATTGGTATTTATTAATTATGTTGGTGTGGATTGGTATTTATTAATTATATTTGTGTTGATTGGTATTTATTAATTATGTTGGTGTGGATTGGTATATATTAATTATATTTGTGTGGATTGGTATTTATTAATTATGTTGGTGTGGATTGGTATTTATTAATTATATTTGTGTTGATTGGTATTTATAATTATATTTGTGTTGATTGGTATTTATTAATTATATTTGTGTTGATCGGTATTTATTAATTATGTTGGTGTGGATTGGTATTTATAATTATATTTGTGTGGATTGGTATTTATTAATTATATTTGTGTGGATTGGTATTTATAATTTTATTTGTGTGGATTGGTATTTATAATTATATTGGTGTGGATTGGTATTTATTAATTATGTTGGTGTGGATTGGTATTTATAATTATATTTGTGTTGATTGGTATTTATTAATTATGTTTGTGCGGATTGGTATTTATTAATTATATTTGTGTGGATAGGTATTTATTAATTATGTTTGTGCGGATTGGTATTTATTAATTATATTTGTGTTGATTGGTATTTATTAATTATGTTTGTGCGGATTGGTATTTATTAATTATATTTGTGTGGATTGGTATTTATTAATTATGTTTGTGCGGATTGGTATTTATTGATTATGTTGGTGTGGATTGGTATTTATTAATTATATTTGTGCGGATTGGTATTTATTAATTATATTTGTGTTGATTGGTATTTATTAATTATGTTTGTGCGGATTGGTATTTATTAATTATATTTGTGTGGATTGGTATTTATTAATTATGTTTGTGCGGATTGGTATTTATTGATTATGTTGGTGTGGATTGGTATTTATAATTATATTTGTGTTGATTGGTATTTATTAATTGTATTTGTGTGGATTGGTATTTATTAATTATGTTGGTGTTGATTGGTATTTATTAATTATGTTGGTGTGGATTGGTATTTATTAATTATATTTGTGTTGATTGGTATTTATAATTATATTTGTGTTGATTGGTATTTATTAATTATGTTGGTGTGGATTGGAATGTATTAATTATGTTGGTGTGGATTGGTATTTATTAATTATGTTGGTGTTGATTGGTATTTATTAATTATATTTGTGTTGATTGGTATTTATTAATTATGTTGGTGTGGATTGGTATTTATTAATTATATTTGTGTGGATTGGTATTTATTAATTATGTTGGTGTGGATTGGTATTTATTAATTATATTTGTGTTGATTGGTATTTATTAATTATGTTGGTGTGGATTGGTATATATTAATTATATTTGTGTGGATTGGTATTTATTAATTATGTTGTTGTGGATTGGTATTTATTAATTATATTTGTGTTGATTGGTATTTATTAATTATGTTGGTGTGGATTGGAATGTATTAATTATGTTGGTGTGGATTGGTATTTATTAATTATGTTGGTGTTGATTGGTATTTATTAATTATATTTGTGTTGATTGGTATTTATTAATTATGTTGGTGTGGATTGGTATTTATTAATTATATTTGTGTGGATTGGTATTTATTAATTATGTTGGTGTGGATTGGTATTTATTAATTATATTTGTGTTGATTGGTATTTATTAATTATGTTGGTGTGGATTGGTATATATTAATTATATTTGTGTGGATTGGTATTTATTAATTATGTTGGTGTGGATTGGTATTTATTAATTATATTGGTGTTGATTGGTATTTATTAATTATATTTGTGTTGATTGGTATTTATTAATTATGTTGGTGTGGATTGGTATTTATTAATTATATTTGTGTGGATTGGTATTTATTAATTATGTTGGTGTGGATTGGTATTTATTAATTATATTTGTGTTGATTGGTATTTATTAATTATGTTGGTGTGGATTGGTATATATTAATTATATTTGTGTGGATTGGTATTTATTAATTATGTTGGTGTGGATTGGTATTTATTAATTATATTTGTGTTGATTGGTATTTATAATTATATTTGTGTTGATCGGTACTTATTAATTATATTTGTGTTGATCGGTATTTATTAATTATGTTTGTGTTGATTGGTATTTATTAATTATATTTGTGCGGATTGGTATTTATTAATTATATTTGTGTTGATTGGTATTTATTAATTATGTTTGTGCGGATTGGTATTTATTAATTATGTTGGTGTGGATTGGTATTTATAATTATATTTGTGTTGATTGGTATTTATTAATGATATTTGTGTGGATTGGTATTTATTAATTATGTTTGTGCGGATTGGTAATTATTAATTATGTTGGTGTGGATTGATATTTATTAATTATATTTGTGTTGATTGGTATTTATTAATTATATTTGTGTTGATTGGTATTTATTATTTATGTTTGTGCGGATTGGTATTTATTAATTATGTTGGTGAGAATTGGTATTTATAATTATATTTGTGTTGATTGGTATTTATTAATTATATTTGTGTGGATTGGTATTTATTAATTATGTTGGTGTGGATTGGTATTTATAATTATATTTGTGTTGATTGGTATTAATTAATTATATTTGTGTGGATTGCTATTTATTAATTATGTTGGTGTGGATTGGTATTTATTAATTATATTTGTATTGATTGGTATTTATTATTTATATTTGTGTGGATTGGCATTTATTAATTATGTTGGTGTGGATTGGTATTTATTAATTATATTTGTGTGGATTGGTATTTATAATTATGTTGGTGTGGATTGGTATTTATAATTATATTTGTGTTGATTGGTATTTATTAATTATATTTGTGTGGATTGGTATTTATTAATTATGTTGGTGTTGATTGGTATTTATTAATTATATTTGTGTGGATTGGTATTTATTAATTATATTGGTGTTGATTGGTATTTATAATTATATCGGTGTTGATTGGTATTTATTAATTATGTTGGTGTTGATTGGTATTTATTAATTATATTTGTGTTGATTGGTATTTATTAATTATGTTGGTGTGGATTGGTATTTATTAATTATATTTGTGTGGATTGGTATTTATTAATTATGTTGGTGTGGATTGGTATTTATTAATTATATTTGTGTGTATTGGTATTTATTAATTATGTTGGTGTGGATTGGTATTTATTAATTATATTTGTGTTGATTGGTATTTATTAATTATGTTGGTGTTGATTGGTATTTATTAATTATATTTGTGTTGATTGGTATTTATTAATTATGTTGGTGTGGATTGGTATTTATTAATTATATTTGTGTGGATTGGTATTTATTAATTATATTTGTGTTGATTGGTATTTATTAATTATGTTGGTGTTGATTGGTATTTATTAATTATATTTGTGTGGATTGGTATTTATTAATTATGTTGGTGTGGATTGGTATTTATTAATTATATTTGTGTGGATTGGTATTTATAATTATGTTGGTGTGGATTGGTATGTATTAATTATATTTGTGTGGATTGGTATTTATAATTATGTTGGTGTGGATTGGTATTTATTAATTATATTTGTGTTGATTGGTATTTATTAATTATGTTGGTGTGGATTGGTATTTATAATTATATTTGTGTGGATTGGTATTTATAATTATGTTCGTGTGGATTGGTATTTATTAATTATGTCGGTGTGGATTGGTATTTATTAATTATATTTGTGTGGATTGGTATTTATTAATTATGTTGGTGTGGATTGGTATTTATAATTATATTTGTGTGGATTGGTATTTATAATTATGTTGGTGTGGAATGGTATTTATTAATTATGTTGGTGTTGATTGGTATTTATAATTATATTTGTGTGGATTGGTATTTATAATTATGTTGGTGTGGATTGGTATTTATTAATTATATTTGTGTGGATTGGTATTTATAATTATATTTGTGTGGATTGGTATTTATAATTATGTTGGTGTGGATTGGTATTTATTAATTATATTTGTGTGGATTGGTATTTATAATTATATTTGTGTGGATTGGTATTTATAATTATGTTGGTGTGGAATGGTATTTATTAATTGTGTTGGTGTGGATTGGTATTTATAATTATATTTGTGTGGATTGGTATTTATAATTATATTGGTGTGGATTGGTATTTATTAATTATATTTGTGTGGATTGGTATTTATAATTATGTTGGTGTGGAATGGTATTTATTCATTGTGTTGGTGTGGATTGGTATTTATAATTATATTTGTGTGGATTGGTATTTATAATTATGTTGGTGTGGATTGGTATTTATAATTATATTTGTGTTGATTGGTATTTATAATTATGTTAGTGTGGATTGGTATTTATTAATTATGTTGGTGTGGATTGGTATTTATAATTATGTTGGTGTGGATTGGTATTTATTAATTATTTTTGTGTTGATTGGTATTTATAATTATGTTAGTGTGGATTGGTATTTATTAATTATGTTGGTGTGGATTGGTATTTATTAATTATATTTGTGTGGATTGGTATTTATTAATTATGTTGGTGTGGATTGGTATTTATTAATTATATTTGTGTGGATTGGTATTTATAATTATGTTGGTGTGGAATGGTATTTATTAATTGTGTTGGTGTGGATTGGTATTTATAATTATATTTGTGTGGATTGGTATTTATAATTATGTTGGTGTGGATTGGTATTTATAATTATATTTGTGTGGATTGGTATTTATTAATTATATTTGTGTGGATTGGTATTTATAATTATGTTGGTGTGGATTGGTATTTATAATTATATTTGTGTGGATTGGTATTTATTAATTATACTTGTGTGGATTGGTATTTATAATTATGTCGGTGTGGATTGGTATTTATAATTATATTTGTGTTGATTGGTATTTATTAATTATATTTGTGTGGATTGGTATTTATAATTATATTTGTGTTGATTGGTATTTATTAATTATATTTGTGTGGATTGGTATTTATTAATTATGTTGGTGTGGATTGGTATTTATTAATTATATTTGTGTTGATTGGTATTTATTAATTATGTTGGTGTTGATTGGTATTTATTAATTATATTTGTGTTGATTGGTATTTATTAATTATATTTGTGTGGATTGGTATGTATTAATTATGTTTGTGCGGATTGGTATTTATTGATTATGTTGGTGTGGATTGGTATTTATAATTATATTTGTGTGGATTGGTATTTATTAATTATGTTGGTGTGGATTGGTATTTATTAATTATGTTGGTGTTGATTGGTATTTATTAATTATATTGGTGTGGATTGGTATTTATTAATTATGTTGGTGTTGATTGGTATTTATTAATTATATTTGTGTGGATTGGTATTTATTAATTATGTTGGTGTGGATTGGTATTTATTAATTATATTTGTGTTGATTGGTATTTATTAATTATGTTGGTGTTGATTGGTATTTATTAAATATATTTGTGTTGATTGGTATTTATAATTATGTTGGTGTGGATTGGTACTTATAATTATATTTGTGTGGATTGGTATTTATTAATTATACTTGTGTGGATTGGTATTTATAATTATGTTGGTGTGGATTGGTATTTATAATTATATTTGTGTTGATTGGTATTTATTAATTATATTTGTGTGGATTGGTATTTATAATTATATTTGTGTTGATTGGTATTTATTAATTATGTTTGTGCGGATTGGTATTTATTAATTATATTTGTGTGGATTGGTATTTATTAATTATGTTTGTGCGGATTGGTATTTATTAATTATGTTGGTGTGGATTGGTATTTATAATTATATTTGTGTTGATTGGTATTTATTAATGATATTTGTGTGGATTGGTATTTATTAATTATATTTGTGTGGATTGGTATTTATTAATTATGTTTGTGCGGATTGGTATTTATTGATTATGTTGGTGTGGATTGGTATTTATAATTATATTTGTGTGGATTGGTATTTATTAATTATATTTGTGTTGATTGGTATTTATAATTATATTTGTGTTGATTGGTATTTATTAATTATGTTGGTGTGGATTGGAATGTATTAATTATGTTGGTGTGGATTGGTATTTATTAATTATGTTGGTGTTGATTGGTATTTATTAATTATATTTGTGTTGATTGGTATTTATTAATTATGTTGGTGTGGATTGGTATTTATTAATTATATTTGTGTGGATTGGTATTTATTAATTATGTTGGTGTGGATAGGTATTTATAATTATATTTGTGTTGATTGGTATTTATTAATTATGTTGGTGTGGATTGGTATTTATTAATTATATTTGTGTTGATTGGTATTTATTAATTATGTTGGTGTGGATTGGTATATATTAATTATATTTGTGTGGATTGGTATTTATTAATTATGTTGGTGTGGATTGGTATTTATTAATTATATTTGTGTTGATTGGTATTTATAATTATATTTGTGTTGATTGGTATTTATTAATTATATTTGTGTTGATCGGTATTTATTAATTATGTTGGTGTGGATTGGTATTTATAATTATATTTGTGTGGATTGGTATTTATTAATTATATTTGTGTGGATTGGTATTTATAATTTTATTTGTGTGGATTGGTATTTATAATTATATTGGTGTGGATTGGTATTTATTAATTATGTTGGTGTGGATTGGTATTTATAATTATATTTGTGTTGATTGGTATTTATTAATTATGTTTGTGCGGATTGGTATTTATTAATTATATTTGTGTGGATAGGTATTTATTAATTATGTTTGTGCGGATTGGTATTTATTAATTATATTTGTGTTGATTGGTATTTATTAATTATGTTTGTGCGGATTGGTATTTATTAATTATATTTGTGTGGATTGGTATTTATTAATTATGTTTGTGCGGATTGGTATTTATTGATTATGTTGGTGTGGATTGGTATTTATTAATTATATTTGTGCGGATTGGTATTTATTAATTATATTTGTGTTGATTGGTATTTATTAATTATGTTTGTGCGGATTGGTATTTATTAATTATATTTGTGTGGATTGGTATTTATTAATTATGTTTGTGCGGATTGGTATTTATTGATTATGTTGGTGTGGATTGGTATTTATAATTATATTTGTGTTGATTGGTATTTATTAATTGTATTTGTGTGGATTGGTATTTATTAATTATGTTGGTGTTGATTGGTATTTATTAATTATGTTGGTGTGGATTGGTATTTATTAATTATATTTGTGTTGATTGGTATTTATAATTATATTTGTGTTGATTGGTATTTATTAATTATGTTGGTGTGGATTGGAATGTATTAATTATGTTGGTGTGGATTGGTATTTATTAATTATGTTGGTGTTGATTGGTATTTATTAATTATATTTGTGTTGATTGGTATTTATTAATTATGTTGGTGTGGATTGGTATTTATTAATTATATTTGTGTGGATTGGTATTTATTAATTATGTTGGTGTGGATTGGTATTTATTAATTATATTTGTGTTGATTGGTATTTATTAATTATGTTGGTGTGGATTGGTATATATTAATTATATTTGTGTGGATTGGTATTTATTAATTATGTTGTTGTGGATTGGTATTTATTAATTATATTTGTGTTGATTGGTATTTATTAATTATGTTGGTGTGGATTGGAATGTATTAATTATGTTGGTGTGGATTGGTATTTATTAATTATGTTGGTGTTGATTGGTATTTATTAATTATATTTGTGTTGATTGGTATTTATTAATTATGTTGGTGTGGATTGGTATTTATTAATTATATTTGTGTGGATTGGTATTTATTAATTATGTTGGTGTGGATTGGTATTTATTAATTATATTTGTGTTGATTGGTATTTATTAATTATGTTGGTGTGGATTGGTATATATTAATTATATTTGTGTGGATTGGTATTTATTAATTATGTTGGTGTGGATTGGTATTTATTAATTATATTGGTGTTGATTGGTATTTATTAATTATATTTGTGTTGATTGGTATTTATTAATTATGTTGGTGTGGATTGGTATTTATTAATTATATTTGTGTGGATTGGTATTTATTAATTATGTTGGTGTGGATTGGTATTTATTAATTATATTTGTGTTGATTGGTATTTATTAATTATGTTGGTGTGGATTGGTATATATTAATTATATTTGTGTGGATTGGTATTTATTAATTATGTTGGTGTGGATTGGTATTTATTAATTATATTTGTGTTGATTGGTATTTATAATTATATTTGTGTTGATCGGTACTTATTAATTATATTTGTGTTGATCGGTATTTATTAATTATGTTTGTGTTGATTGGTATTTATTAATTATATTTGTGCGGATTGGTATTTATTAATTATATTTGTGTTGATTGGTATTTATTAATTATGTTTGTGCGGATTGGTATTTATTAATTATGTTGGTGTGGATTGGTATTTATAATTATATTTGTGTTGATTGGTATTTATTAATGATATTTGTGTGGATTGGTATTTATTAATTATGTTTGTGCGGATTGGTAATTATTAATTATGTTGGTGTGGATTGATATTTATTAATTATATTTGTGTTGATTGGTATTTATTAATTATATTTGTGTTGATTGGTATTTATTATTTATGTTTGTGCGGATTGGTATTTATTAATTATGTTGGTGAGAATTGGTATTTATAATTATATTTGTGTTGATTGGTATTTATTAATTATATTTGTGTGGATTGGTATTTATTAATTATGTTGGTGTGGATTGGTATTTATAATTATATTTGTGTTGATTGGTATTAATTAATTATATTTGTGTGGATTGCTATTTATTAATTATGTTGGTGTGGATTGGTATTTATTAATTATATTTGTATTGATTGGTATTTATTATTTATATTTGTGTGGATTGGCATTTATTAATTATGTTGGTGTGGATTGGTATTTATTAATTATATTTGTGTGGATTGGTATTTATAATTATGTTGGTGTGGATTGGTATTTATAATTATATTTGTGTTGATTGGTATTTATTAATTATATTTGTGTGGATTGGTATTTATTAATTATGTTGGTGTTGATTGGTATTTATTAATTATATTTGTGTTGATTGGTATTTATTAATTATATTTGTGTGGATTGGTATTTATTAATTATATTGGTGTTGATTGGTATTTATAATTATATCGGTGTTGATTGGTATTTATTAATTATGTTGGTGTTGATTGGTATTTATCATTATATTTGTGTTGATTGGTATTTATTAATTATGTTGGTGTTGATTGGTATTTATAATTATATTTGTGTTGATTGGTATTTATTAATTATGTTGGTGTGGATTGGTATTTATAATTATATTTGTGTTGATTGGTATTTATTAATTATATTTGTGTGGATTGGTATTTATTAATTATGTTGGTGTTGATTGGTATTTATAATTATATTTGTGTTGATTGGTATTTATTAAATATGTTTGTGCGGATTGGTATTTATTAATTATGTTGGTGTGGATTGGTATTTATAATTATATTTGTGTTGATTGGTATTTACTAATTATATTTGTGTTGATTGGTATTTATAATTATATTTGTGTTGATTGGTATTTATCAATTAAATTTCTGTGGATTGGTATTTATTAATTATGTTTGTGCGGATTGGTATTTATGAATTATATTTGTGTGGATTGGTATTTATTAATTATATTTATGTTGATTGGTATTTATTAATTATAATTATGTGGATTGGTATTTATTAATTATATTTATGTTGATTGGTATTTATTAATTATATTTGTGTGGATTGGTATTTATTAATTATGTTGGTGTGGATTGGTATTTATTAATTATATTTGTGTTGATTGGTATTTATTAATTATATTTGTGTGGATTGGTATTTATTAATTATGTTGGTGTTGATTGGTATTTATTAATTATATTTGTGTTGATTGGTATTTATAATTATGTTGGTGTTGATTGGAATTTATTAATTATATTTGCGTTGATTGGTATTTATAATTATATTTGTGTGGATTGGTATTTATTAATTATGTTGGTGTGGATTGGTATTTATTAATTATATTTGTGTTGATTGGTATTTATAATTATGTTGGTGTTGATTGGTACTTATTAATTATATTTGTGTGGATTGGTATTTATTAATTATGTTGGTGTGGATTGGTATTTATAATTATGTTGGTGTGGATTGGTATTTATAATTATGTTGGTGTTGATTGATATTTATTAATTATATTTGTGTGGATTGGTATTTATAATTATGTTGGTGTGGATGGGTATTTATTAATTATATTTGTGTTGATTGGTATTTATTAGTTATGTTGGTGTTGATTGGTATTTATTAATTATATTTGTGTTGATTGGTATTTATTAATTATATTTGTGTGGATTGGTATTTATAATTATGTTGGTGTGGATTGGTATGTATTAATTATATTTGTGTGGATTGGTATTTATAATTATGTTGGTGTGGATTGGTATTTATTAGTTATATTTGTGTGGATTGGTATTTATTAATTATATTTGTGTTGATTGGTATTTATAATTATATTTGTGTGGATTGGTATTTATAATTATGTTGGTGTGGATTGGTATTTATTAATTATGTTGGTGTTGATTGGTATTTATAATTATATTTGTGTTGATTGGTATTTATTAATTATATATGTGTGGATTGGTATTTATAATTATGTTAGTGTGGATTGGTATTTATTAATTATGTTGGTGTGGATTGGTATTTATTAATTATATTTGTGTGGATTGGTATTTATTAATTATGTTGGTGTGGATTGGTATTTATTAATTATATTTGTGTGGATTGGTATTTATAATTATGTTGGTGTGGATTGGTATTTATAATTTTATTTGTGTGGATTGGTATTGAAAATTATGTTGGTGTGGATTGGTATTTATAATTATATTTGTGTGGATTGGTATTTATTAATTATACTTGTCTGGATTGGTATTTATAATTATGTTGGTGTGGATTGGTATTTATAATTATATTTGTGTTGATTGGTATTTATTAATTATATTTGTGTGGATTGGTATTTATAATTATATTTGTGTTGATTGGTATTTATTAATTATATTTGTGTTGATTGGTATTTATTAATTATGTTGGTGTGGATTGGTATTTATTAATTATATTTGTGTTGATTGGTATTTATTAATTATGTTGGTGTTGATTGGTATTTATTAATTATATTTGTGTGGATTGGTATTTATTAATTATGTTGGTGTGGATTGGTATTTATTAATTATATTTGTGTTGATTGGTATTTATTAATTATGTTGGTGTTGATTGGTATTTATTAAATATATTTGTGTTGATTGGTATTTATAATTATGTTGGTGTGGATTGGTATTTATAATTATATTTGTGTGGATTGGTATTTATTAATTATACTTGTGTGGATTGGTATTTATAATTATGTTGGTGTGGATTGGTATTTATAATTATATTTGTGTTGATTGGTATTTATTAATTATATTTGTGTGGATTGGTATATATAATTATATTTGTGTTGATTGGTATTTATTAATTATATTTGTGTGGATTGGTATTTATTAATTATGTTGGTGTGGATTGGTATTTATTAATTATATTTGTGTTGATTGGTATTTATTAATTATGTTGGTGTCGATTGGTATTTATTAATTATATTTGTGTTGATTGGCATTTATTAATTATATTTGTGTGGATTGGTATTTATTAATTATATTTGTGTTGATTGGTATTTATTAATTATGTTGGTGTTGATTGGTATTTATTAATTATATTTGTGTGGATTGGTATTTATTAATTATGTTGGTGTTGATTGGTATTTATTAATTATGTTGGTGTGGATTGGTATTTATTAATTATATTTGTGTTGATTGGTATTTATAATTATGTTGGTGTGGATTGGTATTTATAATTATATTTGTGTGGATTGGTATTTATTAATTATACTTGTGTGGATTGGTATTTATAATTATGTTGGTGTGGATTGGTATTTATTAATTATATTTGTGTGGATTGGTATTTATTAATTATACTTGTGTGGATTGGTATTTATAATTATGTTGGTGTGGATTGGTATTTATAATTATATTTGTGTTGATTGGTATTTATTAATTATATTTGTGTGGATTGGTATTTATAATTATATTTGTGTTGATTGGTATTTATTAATTATATTTGTGTGGATTGGTATTTATTAATTATGTTGGTGTGGATTGGTATTTATTAATTATATTTGTGTTGATTGGTATTTATTAATTATGTTGGTGTTGATTGGTATTTATTAATTATATTTGTGTTGATTGGTATTTATAATTATATCGGTGTTGATTGGTATTTATTAATTATATTTGTGTTGATTGGTATTTATTAATTATATCGGTGTTGATTGGTATTTATTAATTATGTTTGTGTTGATTGGTATTTATTAATTATATTTGTGTTGATTGGTATTTATTAATTATGTTGGTGTGGATTGGTATTTATTAATTATGTTTGTGTTGATAGGTATTTATTAATTATGTTGGTGTTGATTGGTATTTATTAATTATATTTGTGTTGATTGGAATTTATTAATTATGTTGGTGTTGATTGCTATTTATTAATTATATTTGTGTGGATTGGTATTTATAATTATATCGGTGTTGATTGGTATTCATAATTATATTTGTGTTGATTGGTATTTATTAATTATGTTGGTGTTGATTGGTATTTATTAATTATATTTGTGTTGATGGGTATTTATTAATTATATTTTTGTGGATTGGTATTTATTAATTATATCGGTGTTGATTGGTATTTATTAATTATATTTGTGTTGATTGGTATTTATTAATTATGTTGGTGTTGATTGGTATTTATTAATTATATTTGTGTTGATTGGTATTTATAATTATATTTGTGTTGATTGGTATTTATTAATTATGTTGGTGTTGATTGGTATTTATTAATTATATTTGTGTTGATTGGTATTTATAATTATATTTGTGTTGATTGGTATTTATTAATTATATCGGTGTTTATTGGTATTTATTAATTATATTTGTGTTGATTGGTATTTATTAATTATATCGGTGTTGATTGGTATTTATAATTATATTTGTGTTGATTGGTATTTATTAATTATGTTGGTGTTGATTGGTATTTATTAATTATATTTGTGTTGATTGGTATTTATAATTATATTTGTGTTGATTGGTATTTATAATTATATTTGTGTTGATTGGTATTTATTAATTATGTTGGTGTTGATTGGTATTTATTAATTATATTTGTGTTGATTGGTATTTATTAATTATGTTGGTGTTGATTGGTATTTATTAATTATATTTGTGTTGATTGGTATTTATTAATTATGTTGGTGTTGATTGGTATTTATTAATTATATTTGTGTTGATTGGTGTTTATTAATTATGTTGGTGTTGTTTGGTATTTATTAATTATATTTGTGCTGATTGGTTTTTATTATTATATCGGTGTTGATTGGTATTTATTAATTATATTTGTGCGGATTGGTATTTGTTCATTATGTTGGTGTGGATTGGTATTTATTAATTATATTTGTGTTGATTGGTATTTATTAATTATTTTGGTGTTGATTGGTATTTATTAATTATATTTGTGCGGATTGGTATTTATTAATTATGTTGGTGTGGATTGGTATTTATTAATTATATTTGTGTTGATTGGTATTTATTAATTATATCGGTGTTGATTGGTATTTATTAATTATATTTGTGCGGATTGGTATTTATTAATTATGTTGGTGTGGATTGTTATTTATTAATTATATTTGTGTTGATTGGTATTTATTAATTATGTTGGTGTTGATTGGTATTTATTAATTATATTTGTGTTGATTGGTATTTATTAATTATGTTGGTGTTGATTGGTATTTATTAATTATATTTGTGCTGATTGGTATTTATTAATTATGTTGGTGTTGATTGGTATTTATTAATTATATTTGTGTTGATTGGTGTTTATTAATTATGTTGGTGTTGTTTGGTATTTATTAATTATATTTGTGCTCATTGGTTTTTATTATTATATCGGTGTTGATTGGTATTTATTAATTATATTTGTGCGGATTGGTATTTGTTCATTATGTTGGTGTGGATTGGTATTTATTAATTATATTTGTGTTGATTGGTATTTATTAATTATGTTGGTGTTGATTGGTATTTATTAATTATATTTGTGCGGATTGGTATTTATTAATTATGTTGGTGTGGATTGGTATTTATTAATTATATTTGTGTTGATTGGTATTTATTAATTATATCGGTGTTGATTGGTATTTATTAATTATATTTGTGCGGATTGGTATTTATTAATTATGTTGGTGTGGATTGTTATTTATTAATTATATTTGTGTTGATTGGTATTTATTAATTATATCGGTGTTGATTGTTATTTATTAATTATATTTTTGTGGATTGGTATTTATTAATTATATCGGTGTTGATTGGTATTTATTAATTATATTTTTGTGGATTGGTATTTATTAATTATGTTGGTGTTGATTGGTATTTATTAATTATATCGGTGTTGATTGGTATTTATTAATTATATTTGTGCGGATTGGTATTTGTTCATTATGTTGGTGTGGATTGGTATTTATTAATTATATTTGTGTTGATTGGTATTTATTAATTATGTTGGTGTTGATTGGTATTTATAAATTATATTTGTGCGGATTGGTATTTATTAATTATGTTGGTGTGGATTGGTATTTATTACTTATATTTGTGTTGATTGGTATTTATTAATTATATCGGTGTTGATTGGTATTTATTAATTATATTTGTGCGGATTGGTATTTATTAATTATGTTGGTGTGGATTGTTATTTATTAATTATATTTGTGTTGATTGGTATTTATTAATTATATCGGTGTTGATTGTTATTTATTAATTATATTTTTGTGGATTGGTATTTATTAATTATATCGGTGTTGATTGGTATTTATTAATTATATTTGTGTTGATTGGTATTTATTAATTATGTTGGTGTTGATTGGTATTTATTAATTATATTTGTGTTGATTGGTATTTATTAATTATATTTTTGTGGATTGGTATTTATTAATTATATTTGTGTTGATTGGTATTTATTAATTATGTTGGTGTTGATTGGTATTTATTAATTATATCGGTGTTGATTGGTATTTATTAATTATATTTGTGTTGATTGGTATTTATTAATTATGTTGGTGTTGATTGGTATTTATTAATTATATCGGTGTTGATTGGTATTTATTAATTATATTTGTGTTGATTGGTATTTATTAATTATGTTGGTGTTGATTGGTATTTATTAATTATATTTGTGTTGTTTGGTATTTATTAATTATATTTGTGTTGATTGGTATTTATTAATTATGTTGGTGTTGATTGGTATTTATTAATTATATTTGTGTTGATTGGTGTTTATTAATTATGTTGGTGTTGTTTGGTATTTATTAATTATATTTGTGTTGATTGGTATTTATTAATTATGTTGGTGTTGATTGGTATTTATTAATTATATTTGTGTTGATTGGTATTTATTAATTATATCGGTGTTGATTGGTATTTATTAATTATATTTGTGCGGATTGGTATTTATTAATTATGTTGGTGTGGATTGTTATTTATTAATTATATTTGTGTTGATTGGTATTTATTAATTATATCGGTGTTGATTGTTATTTATTAATTATATTTTTGTGTATTGGTATTTATTAATTATATCGGTGTTGATTGGTATTTATTAATTATATTTTTGTGGATTGGTATTTATTAATTATGTTGGTGTTGATTGGTATTTGTTAATTATATTTGTGTTGATTGGTATTTATTAATTATATCGGTGTTGTTTGTTATTTATTAATTATATTTTTGTTGATTGGTATTTATTAATTATATCGGTGTTGATTGGTATTTATTAATTATATTTGTGTGGATTGATATTTATTAATTATATTTGTGTTGATTGGTATTTATTAATTATGTTGGTGTTGATTGGTATTTATTAATTATATCGGTGTTGATTGGTATTTATTAATTATATTTGTGTTGATTGGTATTTATTAATTATGTTGGTGTTGATTGGTATTTATTAATTATATCGGTGTTGATTGGTATTTATTAATTATATTTGTGTTGATTGGTATTTATTAATTATATTTGTGTTGATTGGTATTTATTAATTATATTTTTGTGGATTGGTATTTATTAATTATATTTGTGTTGATTGGTATTTATTAATTATGTTGGTGTTGATTGGTATTTATTAATTATATCGGTGTTGATTGGTATTTATTAATTATATTTGTGTTGATTGGTATTTATTAATTATATCGGTGTTGATTGGTATTTAATAATTATATTTGTGTTGATTGGTATTTATTAATTATGTTGGTGTTGATTGGTATTTATTAATTATATTTGTGTTGTTTGGTATTTATTAATTATATTTGTGTTGATTGGTATTTATTAATTATGTTGGTGTTGATTGGTATTTATTAATTATATTTGTGTTGATTGGTGTTTATTAATTATGTTGGTGTTGTTTGGTATTTATTAATTATATTTGTGTTGATTGGTATTTATTAATTATGTTGGTGTTGATTGGTATTTATTAATTATATTTGTGTTGATTGGTATTTATTAATTATGTTGGTGTTGATTGGTATTTATTAATTATATCGGTGTTGATTGGTATTTATTAATTATATTTTTGTGGATTGGTGTTTATTAATTATATTTATGTTGATTGGTATTTATAAATTATGTTGGTGTTGATTGGTATTTATTAATTATATCGGTGTTGATTGGTATTTATTAATTATATTTGTGTTGATTGGTATTTATTAATTATGTTGGTGTTGATTGGTATTTATTAATTATATCGGTGTTGATTGGTATTTATTAATTATATTTTTGTGGATTGGTATTTATTAATTATATTTGTGTTGATTGGTATTTATTAATTATGTTGGTGTTGATTGGTATTTATTAATTATATTTGTGTGGATTGGTATTAATTAATTATATCGGTGTTGATTGGTATTTATTAATTATATTTGTGTTGATTGGTATTTATTAATTATGTTGGTGTTGATTGGTATTTATAATTATATTTGTGTTGATTGGTATTTATTAATTATATTTGTGTGGATTGGTATTTATTAATTATGTTGGTGTTGATTGGTATTTATTAATTATATTTGTGTTGTTTGGTATTTATTAATTATGTTGGTGTTGATTGGTATTTATTAATTATATTTGTGTGGATTGGTATTTATTAATTATGTTGGTGTTGATTGGTATTTATTAATTATATTTGTGTTGATTGGTATTTATTAATTATGTTGGTGTTGATTGGTATTTATTAATTATATTTGTGTTGATTGGTATTTATTAATTATGTTGGTGTTGATTGGTATTTATTAATTATATTTCTGTGGATTGGTATTTATTAATTATGTTGGTGTTGATTGGTATTTATTAATTATATTTGTGTTGATTGGTATTTATTAATTATATCGGTGTTGATTGGTATTTATTAATTATATTTGTGTTGATTGGTATTTATTAATTATATCGGTGTTGATTGGTATTTATTAATTATATTTGTGTTGATTGGTATTTATTAATTATGTTGGTGTTGATTGGTATTTATTAATTATATTTGTGTTGATTGGTATTTATTAATTATATCGGTGTTGATTGGTATTTATTAATTATATTTGTGTTGATTGGTATTTATTAATTATATCGGTGTTGATTGGTATTTATTAATTATATTTGTGTTGATTGGTATTTATTAATTATATCGGTGTTGATTGGTATTTATTAATTATATTTGTGTTGATTGGTATTTATTAATTATATCGGTGTTGATTGGTATTTATTAATTATATTTGTGTTGATTGGTATTTATTAATTATGTTGGTGTTGATTGGTATTTATTAATTATATCGGTGTTGATTGGTATTTATTAATTATGTTGGTGTTGATTGGTATTTATTAATTATATCGGTGTTGATTGGTATTTATTAATTATATTTGTGTTGATTGGTATTTATTAATTATATCGGTGTTGATTGGTATTTATTAATTATATTTGTGTTGATTGGTATTTTTTAATTATGTTGGTGTTGATTGGTATTTATTAATTATATCGGTGTTGATTGGTATTTATTAATTATATTTGTGTTGATTGGTATTTATTAATTATATCGGTGTTAATTGGTATTTATTAATTATATTTGTGTTGATTGGTATTTATTAATTATATCGGTGTTGATTGGTATTTATTAATTATATTTGTGTTGATTGGTATTTATTAATTATATCGGTGTTGATTGGTATTTATTAATTATATTTGTGTGGATTGGTATTTATTAATTATATTTGTGTTGATTGGTATTTATTAATTATGTTGGTGTTGATTGGTATTTATTAATTATGTTGGTGTGGATTGGTATTTATTAATTATATTTGTGTGGATTGGTATTTATTAATTATATCGGTGTTGATTGGTATTTATTAATTATATTTGTGTTGATTGGTATTTATAATTATGTTGGTGTGGATTGGTATTTATTAATTATATTTGTGTGGATTGGTATTTATTAATTATGTTGGTGTGGATTGGTATTTATTAATTATATTTGTGTTGATTGGTATTTATAAATTATATCGGTGTTGATTGGTATTTATTAATTATATTTGTGTTGATTGGTATTTATTAATTATGTTGGTGTTGATTGGTATTTATTAATTATATTTGTGTTGATTGGTATTTATAATTATATTTGTGTTGATTGGTATTTATTAATTATATCGGTGTTGATTGGTATTTATTAATTATGTTTGTGTTGATTGGTATTTATTAATTATGTTGGTGTTGATTGGTATTTATTAATTATATTTGTGTGGATTGGTATTTATTAATTATATTTGTGTTGATTGGTATTTATTAATTATGTTGGTGTTGATTGGTATTTATTAATTATGTTGGTGTGGATTGGTATTTATTAATTATATTTGTGTGGATTGGTATTTATTAATTATATCGGTGTTGATTGGTATTTATTAATTATATTTGTGTTGATTGTTATTTATAATTATGTTGGTGTGGATTGGTATTTATTAATTATATTTGTGTGGATTGGTATTTATTAATTATGTTGGTGTGGATTGGTATTTATTAATTATATTTGTGTTGATTGGTATTTATAAATTATATCGGTGTTGATTGGTATTTATTAATTATATTTGTGTTGATTGGTATTTATTAATTATGTTGGTGTTGATTGGTATTTATTAATTATATTTGTGTTGATTGGTATTTATAATTATATTTGTGTTGATTGGTATTTATTAATTATATCGGTGTTGATTGGTATTTATTAATTATGTTTGTGTTGATTGGTATTTATTAATTATGTTGGTGTTGATTGGTATTTATTAATTATATTTGTGTTGATTGGTATTTATTAATTATGTTGGTGTTGATTGGTATTTATTAATTATATTTGTGTTGATTGGTATTTATTAATTATATCGGTGTTGATTGGTATTTATTAATTATGTTGGTGTTGATTGGTATTATTATATTTATGTTGATTGGTATTTATTAATTAAATCGGTGTTGATTGGTATTTATTAATTATGTTGGTTTTGACTGGTATTTATTAATTATATTTGTGTTGATTGGTATTTATTAATTATATCGGTGTTGATTGGTATTGATTAATTATGTTGGTGTTGATTGGTATTTATAATTATATTTGTGTTGATATTTATTTATTAATTATGTTGGTGTTGATTGGTATTTATTAATTATATTTGTGTTGATTGGTATTTATTAATTATGTTGGTGTTGATTGGTATTTATTAATTATATTTCTGTTGATTGGTATTTATTAATTATATCGGTGTTGATTGGTATTTATTAATTATATTGGTGTTTATTGGTATTTATTAATTATATTTGTGTTGATTGGTATTTATTAATTATGTTGGTGTTGATTGGTATTTATTAATTATATTTGTGTTGATTGGTATTTATTAATTATATCGGTGTTGATTGGTATTTATTAATTATATTTGTGTTGATATTTATTTATTAATTATGTTGGTGTTGATTGGTATTTATTAATTATATTTGTGTTGATTGGTATTTATTAATTATGTTGGTGTTGATTGGTATTTATAATTATATTTGTGTTGATTGGTATTTATTAATTATATCGGTGTTGATTGGTATTTATTAATTATATTTGTGTTGATTGGTATTTATAATTATATTTGTGTTGATTGGTATTTATTAATTATATCGGTGTTGATTGGTATTTATTAATTATGTTGGTGTTGATTGGTATTTATTAATTATATTTGTGTTGATTGGTATTTATTAATTATGTTGGTGTTGATTGGTATTTATTAATTATATTTGTGTTGATTGGTATTTATTAATTATGTTGGTGTTGATTGGTATTTATAATTATATTTGTGTTGATTGGTATTTATTAATTATATCGGTGTTGATTGGTATTTATTAATTATGTTGGTGTGGATTGGTATTTATTAATTATATTTGTGTTGATTGGTATTTATAATTATATTTGTGTTGATTGGTATTTATTAATTATATCGGTGTTGATTGGTATTTATTAATTATGTTGGTGTGGATTGGTATTTATTAATTATATTTGTGTTGATTGGTATTTATTAATTATATCGGTGTTGATTGGTATTTATTAATTATGTTGGTGTGGATTGGTATTTATTAATTATATTGGTGTTGTTTGGTATTTATAATTATATTTGTGTTGATTGGTATTTATTAATTATATCGGTGTTGATTGGTATTTATTAATTATGTTGGTTTGGATTGGTATTTATTAATTATGTTGGTGTTGATTGGTATTTATTAATTATTTTTGTGTTGATTGGTATTTATAATTATATTTGTGTTGATTGGTATTTCTTAATTATATAGGTGTTGATTGGTATTTATTAATTATGTTGGTGTGGATTGGTATTTATTAATTATATTTGTGTTGATTGGTATTTATTAATTATATCGGTGTTGATTGGTATTTATTAATTATGTTGGTGTGAATTGGTATTTATTAATTATATTTGTGTTGATTGGTATTTATAATTATATTTGTGTGGATTGGTATTTATTAATTATATCGGTGTTGATTGGTATTTATTAATTATGTTGGTGTGGATTGGTATTTATTAATTCTATTGGTGTTGATTGGTATTTATTAATTATATTTGTGTTGATTGGTATTTATTAATTATGTTGGTATTGATTGGTATTTATTAATTATATTTGTGTTGATTGGTATTTATTAATTATGTTGGTGTGGATTGGTATTTATTAATTATATCGGTGTTGATTGGCATTTATTAATTATGTTGGTGTGGATTGGTATTTATTAATTATATTGGTGTTGATTGGTATTTATTAATTATATTTGTGTTGATTGGTATTTATTAATTATGTTGGTATTGATTGGTATTTATTAATTATATCGGTGTTGTTTGGTATTTATAATTATATTTGTGTTGATTGGTATTTATTAATTATATCGGTGTTGTTTGGTATTTATAATTATATTTGTGTTGATTGGTATTTATTAATTATATTTGTGTTGATTGGTATTTATTAATTATATCGGTGTTGATTGGTATTTATTAATTATGTTGGGGTGGATTGGTATTTATTAATTATATTTGTGTTGATTGTTATTTATAATTATATTTGTGTTGATTGGTATTTATTACTTATATCGATGTTGATTGGTATTTATTAATTATGTTGGTGTGGATTGGTATTTATAATTATATTTGTGTTGATTGGTAATTATAATTATATTTGTGTTGCTTGGTATTTATTAATTATATTTGTGTTGATTGGTATTTATTAATTATATCGGTGTTGATTGGTATTTATTAATTATGTTGGTGTGGATTGGTATTTATTAATTATATTTGTGTTGATTGGTATTTATTAATTATATCGGTGTTGATTGGTATTTATTAATTATGTTGGTGTGGATTGGTATTTATTAATTATATTTGTGTTGATTGGTATTTATTAATTATATCGTGTTGATTGGTATTTATTAATTATGTTGGTGTGGAATGGTATTTATTAATTATATTTGTGTTGATTGGTATTTATTAATTATATCGGTGTTGATTGGTATTTATTAATTATGTTGGTGTGGATTGGTATTTATTAATTATATTGGCGTTGTTTGGTATTTATAATTATATTTGTGTTGATTGGTATTTATTAATTATATCGGTGTTGTTTGGTATTTATAATTATATTTGCGTTGATTGGTATTTATAATTATATTTGTGTTGATTGGTATTTATTAATTATATTTGTGTTGATTGGTATTTATTAATTATATCGGTGTTGATTGGTATTTATTAATTATGTTGGTGTGGATTGGTATTTATTAATTATATTTGTGTTGATTGGTATTTATTAATTATATCGGTGTTGATTGGTATTTATTAATTATGTTGGTGTGGATTGGTATTTATTAATTATATTGGTGTTGATTGGTATTTATTAATTATGTTGGTGTGGATTGGTATTTATTAATTATATTTGTGTTGATTGGTATTTATTAATTATATCGGTGTTGATTGGTATTTATTAATTATGTTGGTGTGGATTGGTACTTATTAATTATATCGGTGTTGATTGGTATTTATTAATTATGTTGGTGTGGATTGGTATTTATTAATTATATTTGTGTTGATTGGTATTTATTAATTATATCGGTGTTGATTGGTATTTATTAATTATGTTGGTGTGGATTGGTATTTATTAATTATATTTGTGTTGATTGGTATTTATTAATTATATCGGTGTTGATTGGTATTTATTAATTATGTTGGTGTGGATTGGTATTTATTAATTATATTTGTGTTGATTGGTATTTATTAATTATTTCGGTGTTGATTGGTATTTATTAATTATGTTGGTGTGGATTGGTATTTATTAATTATATTTGTGTTGATTGGTATTTATTAATTATATCGGTGTTGATTGGCATTTATTAATTATGTTGGTGTTGATTGGTATTTATTAATTATATTTGTGTTGATTGGTATTTCTTAATTATATCGGTGTTGATTGGTATTTATTAATTATGTTGGTGTGGATTGGTATTTATTAATTATATTTGTGTTGATTGGTATTTATTAATTATATCGGTGTTGATTGGTATGTATTAATTATGTTGGTGTGGATTGGTATTTATTAATTATATTTGTGTTGATTGGCATTTATTAATTATGTTGGTGTTGATTGGTATTTATTAATTATATTTGTGCTGATTGGTATTTATTAATTATATTGGTGTGGATTGGTATTTATTAATTATATTTGTGTTGATTGGTATTTATTAATTATAACGGTGTTGATTGGTATTTATTAATTATGTTGGTGTGGATTGGTATTTATTAATTATATCGGTGTTGATTGGTATTTATTAATTATATTTGTGTTGATTGGTATTTATTAATTATATCGGTGTTGATTGGTATTTATTAATTATATTTGTGTTGATTGGTATTTATTAATTATGTTGGTGTTGATTGGTATTTATTAATTATATTTGTGTTGATTGGTATTTATTAATTATGTCGGTGTTGATTGGTATTTATTAATTATATTTGTGTTGATTGGTATTTATTAATTATGTTGGTGTTGATTGGTATTTATGAATTATATCGGTGTTGATTGGTATTTATTAATTATATTTGTGTTGATTGGTATTTATTAATTATATCGGTGTTGATTGGTATTTATTAATTATGTTGGTGTGGATTGGTATTTATTAATTATATTTGTGTTGATTGGTATTTATTAATTATATCGGTGTTGATTGGTATTTATTAATTATGTTGGTGTGGATTGGTACTTATTAATTATATCGGTGTTGATTGGTATTTATTAATTATGTTGGTGTGGATTGGTATTTATTAATTATATTTGTGTTGATTGGTATTTATTAATTATATCGGTGTTGATTGGTATTTATTAATTATGTTGGTGTGGATTGGTATTTATTAATTATATTTGTGTTGATTGGTATTTATTAATTATATCGGTGTTGATTGGTATTTATTATTTATGTTGGTGTGGATTGGTATTTATTAATTATATTTGTGTTGATTGGTATTTATTAATTATTTCGGTGTTGATTGGTATTTATTAATTATGTTGGTGTGGATTGGTATTTATTAATTATATTTGTGTTGATTGGTATTTACTAATTATATCGGTGTTGATTGGCATTTATTAATTATGTTGGTGTTGATTGGTATTTATTAATTATATTTGTGTTGATTGGTATTTCTTAATTATATCGGTGTTGATTGGTATTTATTAATTATGTTGGTGTGGATTGGTATTTATTAATTATATTTGTGTTGATTGGTATTTATTAATTATTTCGGTGTTGATTGGTATTTATTAATTATGTTGGTGTGGATTGGTATTTATTAATTATATTTGTGTTGATTGGTATTTATTAATTATATCGGTGTTGATTGGCATTTATTAATTATGTTGGTGTTGATTGGTATTTATTAATTATATTTGTGTTGATTGGTATTTCTTAATTATATCGGTGTTGATTGGTATTTATTAATTATGTTGGTGTGGATTGGTATTTATTAATTATATTTGTGTTGATTGGTATTTATTAATTATATCGGTGTTGATTGGTATGTATTAATTATGTTGGTGTGGATTGGTATTTATTAATTATATTTGTGTTGATTGGCATTTATTAATTATGTTGGTGTTGATTGGTATTTATTAATTATATTTGTGTTGATTGGTATTTATTAATTATATCGGTGTTGATTGGTATTTATTAATTATGTTGGTGTGGATTGGTATTTATTAATTATATTTGTGTTGATTGGTATTTATTAATTATATTTGTGCTGATTGGTATTTATTAATTATATTGGTGTGGATTGGTATTTATTAATTATATTTGTGTTGATTGGTATTTATTAATTATATTTGTGTTGATTGGTATTTATTAATTATATCGGTGTTGATTGGTATTTATTAATTATGTTGGTGTGGATTGGTATTTATTAATTATATCGGTGTTGATTGGTATTTATTAATTATATTTGTGTTGATTGGTATTTATTAATTATATCGGTGTTGATTGGTATTTATTAATTATATTTGTGTGGATTGGTATTTATTAATTATGTTGGTGTTGATTAGTATTTATTAATTATATTGGTGTTGATTGGTATTTATTAATTATGTCGGTGTTGATTGGTATTTATTAATTATATTTGTGTTGATTGGTATTTATTAATTATGTTGGTGTTGATTGGTATTTATGAATTATATCGGTGTTGATTGGTATTTATTAATAATATTTGTGTGGATTGGTATTTATTAATTATAATTGTGTGGATTGGTATTTATTAATTATGTTGGTGTTGATTGGTATTTATTAATTATATCGGTGTTGATTGGTATTTATTAATTATATTTGTGTGGATTGGTATTTATTAATTATATTTGTGTTGATTGGTATTTATTAATTATATCGGTGTTGATTGGTATTTATTAATTATATTTGTGTTGATTGGTATTTATTAATTATATCGGTGTTGATTGGTATTTATTAATTATATTTGTGTTGATTGGTATTTATTAATTATATTTGTGTGGATTGGTATTTATTAATTATGTTGGTGTTGATTGGTATTTATAATTATATTTGTGTTGATTGGTATTTATTAATTATATTTGTGTTGATTGGTATTTATTAATTATGTTGGTGTTGATTGGTATTTATAATTATATTTGTGTTGATTGGTATTTATTAATTATATCGGTGTTGATTGGTATTTATTAATTATATTTGTGTTGATTGGTATTTATTAATAATATCGGTGTTGATTGGTATTTATTAATTATATTTGTGTTGATTGGTATTTATTAATTATGTTGGTTTTGATTGGTATTTATTAATTATATTTGTGTTCATTGATATTTATTAATTATGTTGGTGTGGATTGGTATTTATTAATTATATTTGTGTGGATTGGTATTTATTAATTATATCGGTGTTGATTGGTATTTATTAATTATATTTGTGTGGATTGGTATTTATTAATTATATTTGTGTTGATTAGTATTTATTAATTATGTTGGTGTTGATTGGTATTTATTAATTATATCGGTGTTGATTGGTATTTATTAATTATATTGGTGTTGATTGGTATTTATTAATTATGTTGGTGTTGATTGGTATTTATTAATTATATTTGTGTTGATTGGCATTTATTAATTATGTTGGTGTTGATTGGTATTTATTAATTATATTTGTGTGGATTGGTATTTATTAATTATATTTGTGTTGATTGGTATTTATTAATTATATCGGTGTTGATTGGTATTTATTAATTATATTTGTGTTGATTGGTATTTATTAATTATGTTGGTGTTGATTGGTATTTCTTAATTATATTGGTGTTGATTGGTATTTATTAATTATGTTGGTGTTGATTGGTATTTATTAATTATATTTGTGTTGATTGGTATTTATTAATTATGTTGGTGTTGATTGGTATTTATTAATTATATTTGTGTTGATTGGTATTTATTAATTATGTTGTTGTGGATTGGTACTTATTAATTATATTTGTGTTGATTGGTATTTATTAATTATATTTGTGTTGATTGGTATTTATTAATTATGTTGGTATTGATTGGTATTTATTAATTATATTTGTGTTGATTGGTATTTATTAATTATGTTGGTATGGATTGGTATTTATTAATTATATTTGTGTTGATTGGTATTTATTAATTATGTTGGTATTGATTGGTATTTATTAATTATATTTGTGTTGATTGGTATTTATTAATTATATCGGTGTTGTTTGGTATTTATAATTATATTTGTGTTGATTGGTATTTATTAATTATATTTGTGTTGATTGGTATTTATTAATTATGTTGGTGTGGATTGGTATTTATAATTATATTTGTGTTGATTGGTATTTATTAATTATGTTGGTGTTGATTGGTATTTATTAATTATATTTGTGTGGATTGATATTTATTAATTATGTTGGTGTTGATTGGTATTTATTAATTATTTCGGTGTTGATTGGTATTTATTAATTATGTTGGTGTGGATTGGTATTTATTAATTATATTTGTGTTGATTGGTATTTATTAATTATATCGGTGTTGATTGGCATTTATTAATTATGTTGGTGTTGATTGGTATTTATTAATTATATTTGTGTTGATTGGTATTTCTTAATTATATCGGTGTTGATTGGTATTTATTAATTATGTTGGTGTGGATTGGTATTTATTAATTATATTTGTGTTGATTGTTATTTATTAATTATATCGGTGTTGATTGGTATTTATTAATTATGTTGGTGTGGATTGGTATTTATTAATTATATTTGTGTTGATTGGCATTTATTAATTATGTTGGTGTTGATTGGTATTTATTAATTATATTTGTGTTGATTGGTATTTATTAATTATATCGGTGTTGATTGGTATTTATTAATTATGTTGGTGTGGATTGGTATTTATTAATTATATTTGTGTTGATTGGTATTTATTAATTATATTTGTGCTGATTGGTATTTATTAATTATATTGGTGTGGATTGGTATTTATTAATTATATCGGTGTTGATTGGTATTTATTAATTATGTTGGTGTGGATTGGTATTTATTAATTATATTTGTGTGGATTGGTATTTATTAATTATATCGGTGTTGTTTGGTATTTATTAATTATGTTGGTGTGGATTGGTATTTATTAATTATATCGGTGTTGATTGGTATTTATTAATTATATTTGTGTTGATTGGTATTTATTAATTATATCGGTGTTGATTGGTATTTATTAATTATATTTGTGTTGATTGGTATTTATTAATTATGTTGGTGTTGATTGGTATTTATTAATTATATTTGTGTTGATGGGTATTTATTAATTATATCGGTGTTGATTGGTATTTATTAATTATATTTGTGTTGATTGGTATTTATTAATTATATCGGTGTTGATTGGTATTTATTAATTATGTTGGTGTGGATTGGTACTTATTAATTATATTTGTGTTGATTGGTATTTATTAATTATATCGGTGTTGATTGGTATTTATTAATTATGTTGGTGTGGATTGGTATTTATTAATTATATTGGTGTTGATTGGTATTTATTAATTATGTTGGTGTGGATTGGTATTTATTAATTATATTTGTGTTGATTGGTATTTATTAATTATATCGGTGTTGATTGGTATTTATTAATTATGTTGGTGTGGATTGGTACTTATTAATTATATCGGTGTTGATTGGTATTTATTAATTATGTTGGTGTGGATTGGTATTTATTAATTATATTTGTGTTGATTGGTATTTATTAATTATATCGGTGTTGATTGGTATTTATTAATTATGTTGGTGTGGATTGGTATTTATTAATTATATTTGTGTTGATTGGTATTTATTAATTATATCGGTGTTGATTGGTATTTATTAATTATGTTGGTGTGGATTGGTATTTATTAATTATATTTGTGTTGATTGGTATTTATTAATTATTTCGGTGTTGATTGGTATTTATTAATTATGTTGGTGTGGATTGGTATTTATTAATTATATTTGTGTTGATTGGTATTTATTAATTATATCGGTGTTGTTTGGTATTTATAATTATATTTGTGTTGATTGGTATTTATTAATTATATTTGTGTTGATTGGTATTTATTAATTATGTTGGTGTGGATTGGTATTTATAATTATATTGGTGTTGATTGGTATTTATTAATTATGTTGGTGTTGATTGGTATTTATTAATTATATTTGTGTTGATTGGTATTTATTAATTATGTTGGTGTGGATTGGTACTTATTAATTATATTTGTGTTGATTGGTATTTATTAATTATATCGGTGTTGATTGGTATTTATTAATTATGTTGGTGTGGATTGGTATTTATTAATTATATTGGTGTTGATTGGTATTTATTAATTATGTTGGTGTGGATTGGTATTTATTAATTATATTTGTGTTGATTGGTATTTATTAATTATATCGGTGTTGATTGGTATTTATTAATTATGTTGGTATGGATTGGTATTTATTAATTATATCGGTGTTGATTGGTATTTATTAATTATGTTGGTGTGGATTGGTATTTATTAATTATATTTGTGTTGATTGGTATTTATTAATTATGTTGTTGTGGATTGGTACTTATTAATTATATTTGTGTTGATTGGTATTTATTAATTATATTTGTGTTGATTGGTATTTATTAATTATGTTGGTATTGATTGGTATTTATTAATTATATTTGTGTTGATTGGTATTTATTAATTATGTTGGTATGGATTGGTATTTATTAATTATATTTGTGTTGATTGGCATTTATTAATTATGTTGGTGTTGATTGGTATTTATTAATTATATTTGTGTGGATTGGTATTTATTAATTATATTTGTGTTGATTGGTATTTATTAATTATATCGGTGTTGATTGGTATTTATTAATTATATTTGTGTTGATTGGTATTTATTAATTATGTTGGTGTTGATTGGTATTTATTAATTATATTGGTGTTGATTGGTATTTATTAATTATGTTGGTGTTGATTGGTATTTATTAATTATATTTGTGTTGATTGGTATTTATTAATTATGTTGGTGTTGATTGGTATTTATTAATTATATTTGTGTTGATTGGTATTTATTAATTATGTTGTTGTGGATTGGTACTTATTAATTATATTTGTGTTGATTGGTATTTATTAATTATATTTGTGTTGATTGGTATTTATTAATTATGTTGGTATTGATTGGTATTTATTAATTATATTTGTGTTGATTGGTATTTATTAATTATGTTGGTATGGATTGGTATTTATTAATTATATTTGTGTTGATTGGTATTTATTAATTATGTTGGTATTGATTGGTATTTATTAATTATATTTGTGTTGATTGGTATTTATTAATTATATCGTTGTTGATTGGTATTTATTAATTATGTTGGTGTGGATTGGTATTTATTAATTATATCGGTGTTGATTGGTATTTATTAATTATATTTGTGTTGATTGGTATTTATTAATTATATCGGTGTTGATTGGTATTTATTAATTATATTTGTGTTGATTGGTATTTATTAATTATGTTGGTGTTGATTGGTATTTATTAATTATATTTGTGTTGATTGGTATTTATTAATTATGTCGGTGTTGATTGGTATTTATTAATTATATTTGTGTTGATTGGTATTTATTAATTATGTTGGTGTTGATTGGTATTTATTAATTATATTTGTGTTGATTGGTATTTATTAATTATATCGGTGTTGATTGGTATTTATTAATTATATTGGTGTTGATTGGTATTTATTAATTATATCGGTGTTGATTGGTATTTATTAATAATATTTGTGTGGATTGGTATTTATTAATTATATTTGTGTGGATTGGTATTTATTAATTATGTTGGTGTTGATTGGTATTTATTAATTATATCGGTGTTGATTGGTATTTATTAATTATATTTGTGTGGATTGGTATTTATTAATTATATCGGTGTTGATTGGTATTTATTAATTATATTGGTGTTGATTGGTATTTATTAATTATGTTGGTGTTGATTGGTATTTATTAATTATATTTGTGTTGATTGGTATTTATTAATTATATTTGTGTGGATTGGTATTTATTAATTATATTTGTGTTGATTGGTATTTATTAATTATATCGGTGTTGATTGGTATTTATTAATTATATTTGTGTTGATTGGTATTTATTAATTATGTTGGTGTTGATTGGTATTTATTAATTATATTGGTGTTGATTGGTATTTATTAATTATGTTGGTGTTGATTGGTATTTATTAATTATATTTGTGTTGATTGGTATTTATTAATTATGTTGGTGTGGATTGGTACTTATTAATTATATTTGTGTTGATTGGTATTTATTAATTATATTTGTGTTGATTGGTATTTATTAATTATGTTGGTATTGATTGGTATTTATTAATTATATTTGTGTTGATTGGTATTTATTAATTATGTTGGTATGGATTGGTATTTGTTAATTATATTTGTGTTGATTGGTATTTATTAATTATGTTGGTATTGATTGGTATTTATTAATTATATCTGTGTTGATTGGTATTTATTAATTATATCGGTGTTGTTTGGTATTTATAATTATATTTGTGTTGATTGGTATTTATTAATTATATTTGTGTTGATTGGTATTTATTAATTATGTTGGTGTGGATTGGTATTTATTAATTATATTTGTGTTGATTGGTATTTATTAATTATGTTGGTGTGGATTGGTATTTATAATTATATTTGTGTTGATTGGTATTTATTAATTATGTTGGTGTTGATTGGTATTTATTAATTATATTTGTGTGGATTGGTATTTATTAATTATGTTGGTGTTGATTGGTATTTATTAATTATTTCGGTGTTGATTGGTATTTATTAATTATGTTGGTGTGGATTGGTATTTATTAATTATATTTGTGTTGATTGGTATTTATTAATTATATCGGTGTTGATTGGTATTTATTAATTATATTTGTGTGGATTGGTATTTATTAATTATATTTGTGTTGATTGGTATTTATTAATTATATCGGTGTTGATTGGTATTTATTAATTATATTTGTGTTGATTGGTATTTATTAATTATATCGGTGTTGATTGGTATTTATTAATTATATTTGTGTTGATTGGTATTTATTAATTATATTTGTGTGGATTGGTATTTATTAATTATGTTGGTGTTGATTGGTATTTATAATTATATTTGTGTTGATTGGTATTTATTAATTATATTTGTGTTGATTGGTATTTATTAATTATGTTGGTGTTGATTGGTATTTATAATTATATTTGTGTTGATTGGTATTTATTAATTATATCGGTGTTGATTGGTATTTATTAATTATATTTGTGTTGATTGGTATTTATTAATTATATCGGTGTTGATTGGTATTTATTAATTATATTTGTGTTGATTGGTATTTATTAATTATGTTGGTGTTGATTGGTATTTATTAATTATATTTGTGTTGATTGATATTTATTAATTATGTTGGTGTTGATTGGTATTTATTAATTATGTTGGTGTGGATCGGTATTTATTAATTATAGTTGTGTTGATTGGTATTTATTAATTATGTTGGTGTTGATTGGTATTTATTAATTATATCGGTGTTGATTGGTATTTATTAATTATATTGGTGTTGATTGGTATTTATTAATTATGTTGGTGTTGATTGGTATTTATTAATTATATTTGTGTTGATTGGCATTTATTAATTATGTTGGTGTTGATTGGTATTTATTAATTATATTTGTGTGGATTGGTATTTATTAATTATATTTGTGTTGATTGGTATTTATTAATTATATCGGTGTTGATTGGTATTTATTAATTATGTTGGTGTTGATTGGTATTTATTAATTATATTGGTGTTGATTGGTATTTATTAATTATGTTGGTGTTGATTGGTATTTATTAATTATATTTGTGTTGATTGGTATTTATTAATTATGTTGGTGTTGATTGGTATTTATTAATTATATTTGTGTTGATTGGTATTTATTAATTATGTTGGTGTGGATTGGTACTTATTAATTATATTTGTGTTGATTGGTATTTATTAATTATATTTGTGTTGATTGGTATTTATTAATTATGTTGGTATTGATTGGTATTTATTAATTATATTTGTGTTGATTGGTATTTATTAATTATGTTGGTATGGATTGGTATTTATTAATTATATTTGTGTTGATTGGTATTTATTAATTATGTTGGTATTGATTGGTATTTATTAATTATATTTGTGTTGATTGGTATTTATTAATTATATCGGTGTTGTTTGGTATTTATAATTATATTTGTGTTGATTGGTATTTATTAATTATATTTGTGTTGATTGGTATTTATTAATTATGTTGGTGTGGATTGGTATTTATAATTATATTTGTGTTGATTGGTATTTATTAATTATGTTGGTGTTGATTGGTATTTATTAATTATATTTGTGTGGATTGATATTTATTAATTATGTTGGTGTTGATTGGTATTTATTAATTATTTCGGTGTTGATTGGTATTTATTAATTATGTTGGTGTGGATTGGTATTTATTAATTATATTTGTGTTGATTGGTATTTATTAATTATATCGGTGTTGATTGGCATTTATTAATTATGTTGGTGTTGATTGGTATTTATTAATTATATTTGTGTTGATTGGTATTTCTTAATTATATCGGTGTTGATTGGTATTTATTAATTATGTTGGTGTGGATTGGTATTTATTAATTATATTTGTGTTGATTGGTATTTATTAATTATATCGGTGTTGATTGGTATTTATTAATTATGTTGGTGTGGATTGGTATTTATTAATTATATTTGTGTTGATTGGCATTTATTAATTATGTTGGTGTTGATTGGTATTTATTAATTATATTTGTGTTGATTGGTATTTATTAATTATATCGGTGTTGATTGGTATTTATTAATTATGTTGGTGTGGATTGGTATTGATTAATTATATTTGTGTTGATTGTTATTTATTAATTATATTGGTGTTGATTGGTATTTATTAATTATATTTGTGCTGATTGGTATTTATTAATTATATTGGTGTGGATTGGTATTTATTAATTATATCGGTGTTGATTGGTATTTATTAATTATGTTGGTGTGGATTGGTATTTATTAATTATATTTGTGTGGATTGGTATTTATTAATTATATCGGTGTTGATTGGTATTTATTAATTATGTTGGTGTGGATTGGTATTTATTAATTATATCGGTGTTGATTGGTATTTATTAATTATATTTGTGTTGATTGGTATTTATTAATTATATCAGTGTTGATTGGTATTTATTAATTATATTTGTGTTGATTGGTATTTATTAATTATGTTGGTGTTGATTGGTATTTATTAATTATATTTGTGTTGATTGGTATTTATTAATTATATCGGTGTTGATTGGTATTTATTAATTATATTTGTGTTGATTGGTATTTATTAATTATATCGGTGTTGATTGGTATTTATTAATTATGTTGGTGTGGATTGGTATTTATTAATTATATTTGTGTTGATTGGTATTTATTAATTATATCGGTGTTGATTGGTATTTATTAATTATGTTGGTGTGGATTGGTATTTATTAATTATATTGGTGTTGATTGGTATTTATTAATTATGTTGGTGTGGATTGTTATTTATTAATTATATTTGTGTTGATTGGTATTTATTAATTATATCGGTGTTGATTGGTATTTATTAATTATGTTGGTGTGGATTGGTACTTATTAATTATATCGGTGTTGATTGGTATTTATTAATTATGTTGGTGTGGATTGGTATTTATTAATTATATTTGTGTTGATTGGTATTTATTAATTATATCGGTGTTGATTGGTATTTATTAATTATGTTGGTGTGGATTGGTATTTATTAATTATATTTGTGTTGATTGGTATTTATTAATTATATCGGTGTTGATTGGTATTTATTAATTATGTTGGTGTGGATTGGTATTTATTAATTATATTTGTGTTGATTGGTATTTATTAATTATTTCGGTGTTGATTGGTATTTATTAATTATGTTGGTGTGGATTGGTATTTATTAATTATATTTGTGTTGATTGGTATTTATTAATTATATCGGTGTTGATTGGCATTTATTAATTATGTTGGTGTTGATTGGTATTTATTAATTATATTTGTGTTGATTGGTATTTCTTAATTATATCGGTGTTGATTGGTATTTATTAATTATGTTGGTGTGGATTGGTATTTATTAATTATATTTGTGTTGATTGGTATTTATTAATTATATCGGTGTTGATTGGTATTTATTAATTATATTGGTGTGGATTGGTATTTATTAATTATATTTGTGTTGATTGGCATTTATTAATTATGTTGGTGTTGATTGGTATTTATTAATTATATTTGTGTTGATTGGTATTTATTAATTATATCGGTGTTGATTGGTATTTATTAATTATGTTGGTGTGGATTGGTATTTATTAATTATATTTGTGTTGATTGGTATTTATTAATTATATTGGTGTTGATTGGTATTTATTAATTATATTTGTGCTGATTGGTATTTATTAATTATATTGGTGTGGATTGGTATTTATTAATTATATTTGTGTTGATTGGTATTTATTAATTATATCGGTGTTGATTGGTATTTATTAATTATGTTGGTGTGGATTGGTATTTATTAATTATATCGGTGTTGATTGGTATTTATTAATTATATTTGTGTTGATTGGTATTTATTAATTATATCGGTGTTGATTGGTATTTATTAATTATATTTGTGTTGATTGGTATTTATTAATTATGTTGGTGTTGATTGGTATTTATTAATTATATTTGTGTTGATTGGTATTTATTAATTATGTCGGTGTTGATTGGTATTTATTAATTATATTTGTGTTGATTGGTATTTATTAATTATGTTGGTGTTGATTGGTATTTATTAATTATATTTGTGTTGATTGGTATTTATTAATTATATCGGTGTTGATTGGTATTTATTAATTATATTGGTGTTGATTGGTATTTATTAATTATATCGGTGTTGATTGGTATTTATTAATAATATTTGTGTGGATTGGTATTTATTAATTATATTTGTGTGGATTGGTATTTATTAATTATGTTGGTGTTGATTGGTATTTATTAATTATATCGGTGTTGATTGGTATTTATTAATTATATTTGTGTTGATTGGTATTTATTAATTATATCGGTGTTGATTGGTATTTATTAATTATGTTGGTGTTGATTGGTATTTATTAATTATATTTGTGTTGATTGGTATTTATTAATTATATTTGTGTGGATTGGTATTTATTAATTATATTTGTGTTGATTGGTATTTATTAATTATATCGGTGTTGATTGGTATTTATTAATTATATTTGTGTTGATTGGTATTTATTAATTATGTTGGTGTTGATTGGTATTTATTAATTATATTGGTGTTGATTGGTATTTATTAATTATGTTGGTGTTGATTGGTATTTATTAATTATATTTGTGTTGATTGGTATTTATTAATTATGTTGGTGTGGATTGGTACTTATTAATTATATTTGTGTTGATTGGTATTTATTAATTATATTTGTGTTGATTGGTATTTATTAATTATGTTGGTATTGATTGGTATTTATTAATTATATTTGTGTTGATTGGTATTTATTAATTATGTTGGTATGGATTGGTATTTGTTAATTATATTTGTGTTGATTGGTATTTATTAATTATGTTGGTATTGATTGGTATTTATTAATTATATCTGTGTTGATTGGTATTTATTAATTATATCGGTGTTGTTTGGTATTTATAATTATATTTGTGTTGATTGGTATTTATTAATTATATTTGTGTTGATTGGTATTTATTAATTATGTTGGTGTGGATTGGTATTTATTAATTATATTTGTGTTGATTGGTATTTATTAATTATGTTGGTGTGGATTGGTATTTATAATTATATTAGTGTTGATTGGTATTTATTAATTATGTTGGTGTTGATTGGTATTTATTAATTATATTTGTGTGGATTGGTATTTATTAATTATGTTGGTGTTGATTGGTATTTATTAATTATTTCGGTGTTGATTGGTATTTATTAATTATGTTGGTGTGGATTGGTATTTATTAATTATATTTGTGTTGATTGGTATTTATTAATTATATCGGTGTTGATTGGCATTTATTAATTATGTTGGTGTTGATTGGTATTTATTAATTATATTTGTGTTGATTGGTATTTCTTAATTATATCGGTGTTGATTGGTATTTATTAATTATGTTGGTGTGGATTGGTATTTATTAATTATATTTGTGTTGATTGGTATTTATTAATTATATCGGTGTTGATTGGTATTTATTAATTATGTTGGTGTGGATTGGTATTTATTAATTATATTTGTGTTGATTGGCATTTATTAATTATGTTGGTGTTGATTGGTATTTATTAATTATATTTGTGTTGATTGGTATTTATTAATTATATCGGTGTTGATTGGTATTTATTAATTATGTTGGTGTGGATTGGTATTTATTAATTATATTTGTGTTGATTGGTATTTATTAATTATATTGGTGTTGATTGGTATTTATTAATTATATTTGTGCTGATTGGTATTTATTAATTATATTGGTGTGGATTGGTATTTATTAATTATATCGGTGTTGATTGGTATTTATTAATTATGTTGGTGTGGATTGGTATTTATTAATTATATTTGTGTGGATTGGTATTTATTAATTATATCGGTGTTGATTGGTATTTATTAATTATGTTGGTGTGGATTGGTATTTATTAATTATATCGGTGTTGATTGGTATTTATTAATTATATTTGTGTTGATTGGTATTTATTAATTATATCGGTGTTGATTGGTATTTATTAATTATATTTGTGTTGATTGGTATTTATTAATTATGTTGGTGTTGATTGGTATTTATTAATTATATTTGTGTTGATTGGTATTTATTAATTATATCGGTGTTGATTGGTATTTATTAATTATATTTGTGTTGATTGGTATTTATTAATTATATCGGTGTTGATTGGTATTTATTAATTATGTTGGTGTGGATTGGTATTTATTAATTATATTTGTGTTGATTGGTATTTATTAATTATATCGGTGTTGATTGGTATTTATTAATTATGTTTTTGTGGATTGGTATTTATTAATTATATTGGTGTTGATTGGTATTTATTAATTATGTTGGTGTGGATTGGTATTTATTAATTATATTTGTGTTGATTGGTATTTATTAATTATATCGGTGTTGATTGGTATTTATTAATTATGTTGGTGTGGATTGGTACTTATTAATTATATCGGTGTTGATTGGTATTTATTAATTATGTTGGTGTGGATTGGTATTTATTAATTATATTTGTGTTGATTGGTATTTATTAATTATATCGGTGTTGATTGGTATTTATTAATTATGTTGGTGTGGATTGGTATTTATTAATTATATTTGTGTTGATTGGTATTTATTAATTATATCGGTGTTGATTGGTATTTATTAATTATGTTGGTGTGGATTGGTATTTATTAATTATATTTGTGTTGATTGGTATTTATTAATTATTTCGGTGTTGATTGGTATTTATTAATTATGTTGGTGTGGATTGGTATTTATTAATTATATTTGTGTTGATTGGTATTTATTAATTATATCGGTGTTGATTGGCATTTATTAATTATGTTGGTGTTGATTGGTATTTATTAATTATATTTGTGTTGATTGGTATTTCTTAATTATATCGGTGTTGATTGGTATTTATTAATTATGTTGGTGTGGATTGGTATTTATTAATTATATTTGTGTTGATTGGTATTTATTAATTATATCGGTGTTGATTGGTATTTATTAATTATGTTGGTGTGGATTGGTATTTATTAATTATATTTGTGTTGATTGGCATTTATTAATTATGTTGGTGTTGATTGGTATTTATTAATTATATTTGTGTTGATTGGTATTTATTAATTATATCGGTGTTGATTGGTATTTATTAATTATGTTGGTGTTGATTGGTATTTATTAATTATGTTGGTGTGGATTGGTATTTATTAATTATATCGGTGTTGATTGGTATTTATTAATTATATTTGTGTTGATTGGTATTTATTAATTATGTTGGTGTTGATTGGTATTTATTAATTATATTTGTGTTGATTGGTATTTATTAATTATGTCGGTGTTGATTGGTATTTATTAATTATATTTGTGTTGATTGGTATTTATAAATTATGTTGATGTTGATTGGTATTTATGAATTATATCGGTGTTGATTGGTATTTATTAATTATATTTGTGTTGATTGGTATTTATTAATTATATCGGTGTTGATTGGTATTTATTAATTATATTTGTGTTGATTGGTATTTATTAATTATATCGGTGTTGATTGGTATTTATTAATAATATTTGTGTGGATTGGTATTTATTAATTATATTTGTGTGGATTGGTATTAATTAATTATGTTGGTGTTGATTGGTATTTATTAATTATATCGGTGTTGATTGGTATTTATTAATTATATTTGTGTTGATTGGTATTTATTAATTATATCGGTGTTGATTGGTATTTATTAATTATATTTGTGTTGATTGGTATTTATTAATTATATTTGTGTGGATTGGTATTTATTAATTATGTTGGTGTTGATTGGTATTTATAATTATATTTGTGTTGATTGGTATTTATTAATTATATTTGTGTTGATTGGTATTTATTAATTATGTTGGTGTTGATTGGTATTTATAATTATATTTGTGTTGATTGGTATTTATTAATTATATCGGTGTTGATTGGTATTTATTAATTATATTTGTGTTGATTGGTATTTATTAATTATATCGGTGTTGATTGGTATTTATGAATTATATTTGTGTTGATTGGTATTTATTAATTATGTTGGTGTTGATTGGTATTTATTAATTATATTTGTGTTGATTGATATTTATTAATTATGTTGGTGTGGATTGGTATTTATTAATTATATTTGTGTGGATTGGTATTTATTAATTATATCGGTGTTGATTGTTATTTATTAATTATATTTGTGTGGATTGGTATTTATTAATTATATTTGTGTTGATTGGTATTTATTAATTATGTTGGTGTTGATTGGTATTTATTAATTATATCGGTGTTGATTGGTATTTATTAATTATATTGGTGTTGATTGGTATTTATTAATTATGTTGGTGTTGATTGGTATTTATTAATTATATTTGTGTTGATTGGCATTTATTAATTATGTTGGTGTTGATTGGTATTTATTAATTATATTTGTGTTGATTGGTATTTATTAATTATATCGGTGTTGATTGGTATTTATTAATTATATTTGTGTTGATTGGTATTTATTAATTATGTTGGTGTTGATTGGTATTTATTAATTATATTGGTGTTGATTGGTATTTATTAATTATGTTGGTGTTGATTGGTATTTATTAATTATATTTGTGTTGATTGGTATTTATTAATTATGTTGGTGTTGATTGGTATTTATTAATTATATTTGTGTTGATTGGTATTTATTAATTATGTTGGTGTGGATTGGTACTTATTAATTATATTTGTGTTGATTGGTATTTATTAATTATATTTGTGTTGATTGGTATTTATTAATTATGTTGGTATTGATTGGTATTTATTAATTATATTTGTGTTGATTGGTATTTATTAATTATGTTGGTATGGATTGCTATTTATTAATTATATTTGTGTTGATTGGTATTTATTAATTATGTTGGTATTGATTGGTATTTATTAATTATATTTGTGTTGATTGGTATTTATTAATTATATCGGTGTTGTTTGGTATTTATAATTATATTTGTGTTGATTGGTATTTATTAATTATATTTGTGTTGATTGGTATTTATTAATTATGTTGGTGTGGATTGGTATTTATTAATTATATTTGTGTTGATTGGTATTTATTAATTATGTTGGTGTGGATTGGTATTTATAATTATATTTGTGTTGATTGGTATTTATTAATTATGTTGGTGTTGATTGGTATTTATTAATTATATTTGTGTGGATTGGTATTTATTAATTATGTTGGTGTTGATTGGTATTTATTAATTATTTCGGTGTTGATTGATATTTATTAATTATGTTGGTGTGGATTGGTATTTATTAATTATATTTGTGTTGATTGGTATTTATTAATTATATCGGTGTTGATTGGCATTTATTAATTATGTTGGTGTTGATTGGTATTTATTAATTATATTTGTGTTGATTGGTATTTCTTAATTATATTTGTGTTGATTGGTATTTATTAATTATATCGGTGTTGATTGGTATTTATTAATTATGTTGGTGTTGATTGGTATTTATTAATTATATTTGTGTGGATTGGTATTTATTAATTATGTTGGTGTTAATTGGTATTTATTAATTATTTCGGTGTTGATTGGTATTTATTAATTATGTTGGTGTGGATTGGTATTTATTAATTATATTTGTGTTGATTGGTATTTATTAATTATATCGGTGTTGATTGGCATTTATTAATTATGTTGGTGTTGATTGGTATTTATTAATTATGTTGGTGTGGATTGGTATTTCTTAATTATATTTGTGTTGATTGGTATTTATTAATTATATCGTTGTTGATTGGTATTTATTAATTATGTTGGTGTGGATTGGTATTTATTAATTATATTTGTGTTGATTGGCATTTATTAATTATGTTGGTGTTGATTGGTATTTATTAATTATATTTGTGTTGATTGGTATTTATTAATTATATCGGTGTTGATTGGTATTTATTAATTATGTTGGTGTGGATTGGTATTTATTAATTATATTTGTGTTGATTGGTATTTATTAATTATATTGGTGTTGATTGGTATTTATTAATTATATTTGTGCTGATTGGTATTTATTAATTATATTGGTGTGGATTGGTATTTATTAATTATATCGGTGTTGATTGGTATTTATTAATTACGTTGGTGTGGATTGGTATTTATTAATTATATTTGTGTTGATTGGTATTTATTAATTATATCGGTGTTGATTGGTATTTATTAATTATGTTGGTGTGGATTGGTATTTATTAATTATATCGGTGTTGATTGGTATTTATTAATTATATTTGTGTTGATTGGTATTTATTAATTATATCGGTGTTGATTGGTATTTATTAATTATATTTGTGTTGATTGGTATTTATTAATTATGTTGGTGTTGATTGGTATTTATTAATTATATTTGTGTTGATTGGTATTTATTAATTATATCGGTGTTGATTGGTATTTATTAATTATATTTGTGTTGATTGGTATTTATTAATTATGTTGGTGTTGATTGGTATTTATGAATTATATCGGTGTTGATTGGTATTTATTAATTATATTTGTGTTGATTGGTATTTATTAATTATATCGGTGTTGATTGGTATTTATTAATTATATTTGTGTTGATTGGTATTTATTAATTATATCGGTGTTGATTGGTATTTATTAATAATATTTGTGTGGATTGGTATTTATTAATTATATTTGTGTGGATTGGTATTTATTAATTATGTTGGTGTTGATTGGTATTTATTAATTATATCGGTGTTGATTGGTATTTATTAATTATATTTGTGTGGATTGGTATTTATTCATTATATTTGTGTTGATTGGTATTTATTAATTATATCGGTGTTGATTGGTATTTATTAATTATATTTGTGTTGATTGGTATTTATTAATTATATTTGTGTGGATTGGTATTTATTAATTATGTTGGTGTTGATTGGTATTTATAATTATATTTGTGTTGATTGGTATTTATTAATTATATTTGTGTTGATTGGTATTTATTAATTATGTTGGTGTTGATTGGTATTTATAATTATATTTGTGTTGATTGGTATTTATTAATTATATCGGTGTTGATTGGTATTTATTAATTATGTTGGTGTTGATTGGTATTTATTAATTATATTTGTGTGGATTGGTATTTATTAATTATGTTGGTGTTGATTGGTATTTATTAATTATTTCGGTGTTGATTGGTATTTATTAATTATGTTGGTGTGGATTGGTATTTATTAATTATATTTGTGTTGATTGGTATTTATTAATTATATCGGTGTTGATTGGCATTTATTAATTATGTTGGTGTTGATTGGTATTTATTAATTATGTTGGTGTGGATTGGTATTTCTAAATTATATTTGTGTTGATTGGTATTTATTAATTATATCGTTGTTGATTGGTATTTATTAATTATGTTGGTGTGGATTGGTATTTATTAATTATATTTGTGTTGATTGGCATTTATTAATTATGTTGGTGTTGATTGGTATTTATTAATTATATTTGTGTTGATTGGTATTTATTAATTATATCGGTGTTGATTGGTATTTATTAATTATGTTGGTGTGGATTGGTATTTATTAATTATATTTGTGTTGATTGGTATTTATTAATTAAATTGGTGTTGATTGGTATTTATTAATTATATTTGTGCTGATTGGTATTTATTAATTATATTGGTGTGGATTGGTATTTATTAATTATATCGGTGTTGATTGGTATTTATTAATTATGTTGGTGTGGATTGGTATTTATTAATTATATCGGTGTTGATTGGTATTTATTAATTATATTTGTGTTGATTGATATTTATTAATTATATCGGTGTTGATTGGTATTTATTAATTATATTTGTGTTGATTGGTATTTATTAATTATGTTGGTGTTGATTGGTATTTATTAATTATATTTGTGTTGATTGGTATTTATTAATTATATCGGTGTTGATTGGTATTTATTAATTATATTTGTGTTGATTGGTATTTATTAATTATGTTGGTGTTGATTGGTATTTATGAATTATATCGGTGTTGATTGGTATTTATTAATTATATTTGTGTTGATTGGTATTTATTAATTATATCGGTGTTGATTGGTATTTATTAATTATATTTGTGTTGATTGGTATTTATTAATTATATCGGTGTTGATTGGTATTTATTAATAATATTTGTGTGGATTGGTATTTATTAATTATATTTGTGTGGATTGGTATTTATTAATTATGTTGGTGTTGATTGGTATTTATTAAATATATCGGTGTTGATTGGTATTTATTAATTATATTTGTGTGGATTGGTATTTATTAATTATATCGGTGTTGATTGGTATTTATTAATTATATTTGTGTTGATTGGTATTTATTAATTATATCGGTGTTGATTGGTATTTATTAATTATATTTGTGTTGATTGGTATTTATTAATTATATTTGTGTGGATTGGTATTTATTAATTATGTTGGTGTTGATTGGTATTTATAATTATATTTGTGTTGATTGGTATTTATTAATTATATTTGTGTTGATTGGTATTTATTAATTATGCTGGTGTTGATTGGTATTTATAATTATATTTGTGTTGATTGGTATTTATTAATTATATCGGTGTTGATTGGTATTTATTAATTATATTTGTGTTGATTGGTATTTATTAATTATATCGGTGTTGATTGGTATTTATGAATTATATTTGTGTTGATTGGTATTTATTAATTATGTTGGTGTTGATTGGTATTTATTAATTATATTTGTGTTGATTGGTATTTATTAATTATGTTGGTGTGGATTGGTATTTATTAATTATATTTGTGTGGATTGGTATTTATTAATTATATCGGTGTTGATTGGTATTTATTAATTATATTTGTGTGGATTGGTATTTATTAATTATATTTGTGTTGATTGGTATTTATTAATTATGTTGGTGTTGATTGGTATTTATTAATTATATTGGTGTTGATTGGTATTTATTAATTATGTTGGTGTTGATTGGTATTTATTAATTATATTTGTGTTGATTGGCATTTATTAATTATGTTGGTGTTGATTGGTATTTATTAATTATATTTGTGTGGATTGGTATTTATTAATTATATTTGTGTTGATTGGTATTTATTAATTATATCGGTGTTGATTGGTATTTATTAATTATATTTGTGTTGATTGGTATTTATTAATTATGTTGGTGTTGATTGGTATTTATTAATTATATTGGTGTTGATTGGTATTTATTAATTATGTTGGTGTTGATTGGTATTTATTAATTATATTTGTGTTGATTGGTATTTATTAATTATGTTGGTGTTGATTGGTATTTATTAATTATATTTGTGTTGATTGGTATTTATTAATTATGTTGGTGTGGATTGGTACTTATTAATTATATTTGTGTTGATTGGTATTTATTAATTATATTTGTGTTGATTGGTATTTATTAATTATGTTGGTATTGATTGGTATTTATTAATTATATTTGTGTTGATTGGTATTTATTAATTATGTTGGTATGGATTGGTATTTATTAATTATATTTGTGTTGATTGGTATTTATTAATTATGTTGGTATTGATTGGTATTTATTAATTTTATTTTTGTTGATTGGTATTTATTAATTATATCGGTGTTGTTTGGGATTTATAATTATATTTGTGTTGATTGGTATTTATTAATTATATTTGTGTTGATTGGTATTTATTAATTATGTTGGTGTGGATTGGTATTTATTAATTATATTTGTGTTGATTGGTATTTATTAATTATGTTGGTGTGGATTGGTATTTATAATTATATTTGTGTTGATTGGTATTTATTAATTATGTTGGTGTTGATTGGTATTTATTAATTATATTTGTGTGGATTGGTATTTATTAATTATGTTGGTGTTGATTGGTATTTATTAATTATATTTGTGTTGATTGGTATTTATAATTATATTTGTGTTGATTGGTATTTATTAATTATATCGGTGTTGTTTGGTATTTATAATTATATTTGTGTTGATTGGTATTTATTAATTATGTTGGTGTTGATTGGAATTTATTAATTATGTTGGTGTGGATTGGTATTTATTAATTATATTTGTGTTGATTGGTATTTATTAATTATGTTGGTGTGGATTGGTATTTATTAATTATATTTGTGTTGTTTGGTATTTATAATTATGTTGGTGTTGATTGGTATTTATTAATTATATTTGTGTGGATTGGTATTTATTAATTATATTGGTGTTGATTGGTATTTATTAATTATATTTGTGTGGATTGGTATTTATTAATTATGTTGGTGTTGATTGGTATTTATAGTTATATTTGTGTTGATTGTTATTTATTAATTATATTTTTGTGGATTGGTATTTATTAATTATATTGGTGTTGATTGGTATTTATTAATTATATTTGTGTGGATTGGTATTTATTAATTATATTGGTGTTGATTGGTATTTATTAATTATGTTGGTGTTCATTGGTATTTATAATTATATCGGTGTTGATTGGTATTTATTAATTATGTTGGTGTTGATTGGTATTTATTAATTATATCGGTGTTGATTGGTATTTATTAATTATATTTGTGTTGATTGGTATTTATTAATTATATTGGTGTTGATTGGTATTTATTAATTATATTTGTGTGGATTGGTATTTATTAATTATGTTGGTGTTGATTGGTATTTATAATTATATCGGTGTTGATTGGTATTTATTAATTATGTTGGTGTTGATTGGTATTTATAATTATATCGGTGTTGATTGGTATTTATTAATTATGTTGGTGTTGATTGGTATTTATTAATTATATTTGTGTTGATTGGTATTTATTAATTATGTTGGTGTGGATTGGTATTTATTAATTATATTTGTGTTGATTGGTATTTATTAATTATATTGGTGTTGATTAATATTTATTAATTATATTTGTGCTGATTGGTATTTATTAATTATATTGGTGTGGATTGGTATTTATTAATTATATCGGTGTTGATTGGTATTTATTAATTATGTTGGTGTGGATTGGTATTTATTAATTATATTTGTGTTGATTGGTATTTATTAATTATATCGGTGTTGATTGGTATTTATTAATTATGTTGGTGTGGATTGGTATTTATTAATTATATCGGTGTTGATTGGTATTTATTAATTATATTTGTGTTGATTGGTATTTATTAATTATATCGGTGTTGATTGGTATTTATTAATTATATTTGTGTTGATTGGTATTTATTAATTATGTTGGTGTTGATTGGTATTTATTAATTATATTTGTGTTGATTGGTATTTATTAATTATATCGGTGTTGATTGGTATTTATTAATTATATTTGTGTTGATTGGTATTTATTAATTATGTTGGTGTTGATTGGTATTTATGAATTATATCGGTGTTGATTGGTATTTATTAATTATATTTGTGTTGATTGGTATTTATTAATTATATCGGTGTTGATTGGTATTTATTAATTATATTTGTGTTGATTGGTATTTATTAATTATATCGGTGTTGATTGGTATTTATTAATAATATTTGTGTGGATTGGTATTTATTAATTATATTTGTGTGGATTGGTATTTATTAATTATGTTGGTGTTGATTGGTATTTATTAATTATATCGGTGTTGATTGGTATTTATTAATTATATTTGTGTGGATTGGTATTTATTAATTATATTTGTGTTGATTGGTATTTATTAATTATATCGGTGTTGATTGGTATTTATTAATTATATTTGTGTTGATTGGTATTTATTAATTATATCGGTGTTGATTGGTATTTATTAATTATATTTGTGTTGATTGGTATTTATTAATTATATTTGTGTGGATTGGTATTTATTAATTATGTTGGTGTTGATTGGTATTTATAATTATATTTGTGTTGATTGGTATTTATTAATTATATTTGTGTTGATTGCTATTTATTAATTATGTTGGTGTTGATTGGTATTTATAATTATATTTGTGTTGATTGGTATTTATTAATTATATCGGTGTTGATTGGTATTTATTAATTATATTTGTGTTGATTGTTATTTATTAATTATATCGGTGTTGATTGGTATTTATTAATTATATTTGTGTTGATTGGTATTTATTAATTATGTTGGTGTGGATTGGTATTTATTAATTATATTTGTGTGGATTGGTATTTATTAATTATATCGGTGTTGATTGGTATTTATTAATTATATTTGTGTGGATTGGTATTTATTAATTATATTTGTGTTGATTGGTATTTATTAATTATGTTGGTGTTGATTGGTATTTATTAATTATATCGGTGTTGATTGGTATTTATTAATTATATTGGTGTTGATTGGTATTTATTAATTATGTTGGTGTTGATTGCTATTTATTAATTATATTTGTGTTGATTGGAATTTATTAATTATGTTGGTGTTGATTGGTATTTATTAATTATATTTGTGTGGATTGGTAATTATTAATTATATTTGTGTTGATTGGTATTTATTAATTATATCGGTGTTGATTGGTATTTATTAATTATATTTGTGTTGATTGGTATTTATTAATTATGTTGGTGTTGATTGGTATTTATTAATTATATTGGTGTTGATTGGTGTTTATTAATTATGTTGGTGTTGATTGGTATTTATTAATTATATTTGTGTTGATTGGTATTTATTAATTATGTTGGTGTTGATTGGTATTTATTAATTATATTTGTGTTGATTGGTATTTATTAATTATGTTGGTGTGGATTGGTACTTATTAATTATATTTGTGTTGATTGGTATTTATTAATTATATTTGTGTTGATTGGTATTTATTAATTATGTTGGTATTGATTGGTATTTATTAATTATATTTGTGTTGATTGGTATTTATTAATTATGTTGGTATGGATTGGTATTTATTAATTATATTTGTGTTGATTGGTATTTATTAATTATGTTGGTATTGATTGGTATTTATTAATTATATTTGTGTTGATTGGTATTTATTAATTATATCGGTGTTGTTTGGTATTTATAATTATATTTGTGTTGATTGGTATTTATGAATTATGTTGGTGTGGATTGGTACTTATTAATTATATTTGTGTTGATTGGTATTTATTAATTATATTTGTGTTGATTGGTATTTATTAATTATGTTGGTATTGATTGGTATTTATTAATTATATTTGTGTTGATTGGTATTTATTAATTATGTTGGTATGGATTGGTATTTATTAATTATATTTGTGTTGATTGGTATTTATTAATTATGTTGGTATTGATTGGTATTTATTAATTATATTTGTGTTGATTGGTATTTATTAATTATATCGGTGTTGTTTGGTATTTATAATTATATTTGTGTTGATTGGTATTTATGAATTATGTTGGTGTTGATTGGTATTTATTAATTATGTTGGTGTGGATTGGTATTTATTAATTATATTTGTGTTGATTGGTATTTATTAATTATGTTGGTGTGGATTGGTATTTATTAATTATATTTGTGTTGTTTGGTATTTATAATTATGTTGGTGTTGATTGGTATTTATTAATTATATTTGTGTGGATTGGTATTTATTAATTATATTGGTGTTGATTGGTATTTATTAATTATATTTGTGTGGATTGGTATTTATTAATTATGTTGGTGTTGATTGGTATTTATAGTTATATTTGTGTTGATTGTTATTTATTAATTATATTTTTGTGGATTGGTATTTATTAATTATAATGGTGTTGATTGGTATTTATTAATTATATTTGTGTGGATTGGTATTTATTAATTATATTGGTGTTGATTGGTATTTATTAATTATGTTGGTGTTGATTGGTATTTATAATTATATCGGTGTTGATTGGTATTTATTAATTATGTTGGTGTTGATTGGTATTTATTAATTATATCGGTGTTGATTGGTATTTATTAATTATATTTGTGTTGATTGGTATTTATTAATTATATTGGTGTTGATTGGTATTTATTAATTATATTTGTGTGGATTGGTATTTATTAATTATGTTGGTGTTGATTGGTATTTATAATTATATCGGTGTTGATTGGTATTTATTAATTATGTTGGTGTTGATTGGTATTTATAATTATATCGGTGTTGATTGGTATTTATTAATTATGTTGGTGTTGATTGGTATTTATTAATTATATTGGTGTTGACTGGTATTTATTAATTATATTTGTGTGGATTGGTATTTATTAATTATGTTGGTGTTGATTGGTATTTATAATTATATCGGTGTTGATTGGTATTTATTAATTATGTTGGTGTTGATTGGTATTTATTAATTATATCGGTGTTGATTAGTATTTATTAATTATATTTGTGTTGATTGGTATTTATTAATTTTATCGGTGTTGATTGGTATTTATTAATTATATTTGTGTTGATTGGTATTTATTAATTATATCGGTGTTGATTGGTATTTATTAATTATATTTGTGTTGATTGGTATTTATTAATTATATCGGTGTTGATTGGTATTTATTAATAATATTTGTGTGGATTGGTATTTATTAATTATATTTGTGTGGATTGGTATTTATTAATTATGTTGGTGTTGATTGGTATTTATTAATTATATCGGTGTTGATTGGTATTTATTAATTATATTTGTGTGGATTGGTATTTATTAATTATATTTGTGTTGATTGGTATTTATTAATTATATCGGTGTTGATTGGTATTTATTAATTATATTTGTGTTGATTGGTATTTATTAATTATATCGGTGTTGATTGGTATTTATTAATTATATTTGTGTTGATTGGTATTTATTAATTATATTTGTGTGGATTGGTATTTATTAATTATGTTGGTGTTGATTGGTATTTATAATTATATTTGTGTTGATTGGTATTTATTAATTATATCGGTGTTGATTGGTATTTATTAATTATATTTGTGTTGATTGGTATTTATTAATTATATCGGTGTTGATTGGTATTTATGAATTATATTTGTGTTGATTGGTATTTATTAATTATGTTGGTGTCGATTGGTATTTATTAATTATATTTGTGTGGATTGGTATTTATTAATTATATCGGTGTTGATTGGTATTTATTAATTATATTGGTGTTGATTGGTATTTATTAATTATGTTGGTGTTGATTGGTATTTATTAATTATATCGGTGTTGATTGGTATTTATTAATTAAATTGGTGTTGATTGGTATTTATTAATTATGTTGGTGTTGATTGGTATTTATTAATTATATTTGTGTTGATTGGCATTTATTAATTATGTTGGTGTTGATTGGTATTTATTAATTATATTTGTGTGGATTGGTATTTATTAATTATATCGGTGTTGATTGGTATTTATTAATTATATTTGTGTTGATTGGTATTTATTAATTATGTTGGTGTTGATTGGTATTTATGAATTATATCGGTGTTGATTGGTATTTATTAATTATATTTGTGTTGATTGGTATTTATTAATTATATCGGTGTTGATTGGTATTTATTAATTATATTTGTGTTGATTGGTATTTATTAATTATATCGGTGTTGATTGGTATTTATTAATAATATTTGTGTGGATTGGTATTTATTAATTATATTTGTGTGGATTGGTATTTATTAATTATGTTGGTGTTGATTGGTATTTATTAATTATATCGGTGTTGATTGGTATTTATTAATTATATTTGTGTGGATTGGTATTTATTAATTATATTTGTGTTGATTGGTATTTATTAATTATATCGGTGTTGATTGGTATTTATTAATTATATTTGTGTTGATTGGTATTTATTAATTATATCGGTGTTGATTGGTATTTATTAATTATATTTGTGTTGATTGGTATTTATTAATTATATTTGTGTGGATTGGTATTTATTAATTTTATCGGTGTTGATTGGTATTTATTAATTATATTTGTGTTGATTGGTATTTATTAATTATATCGGTGTTGATTGGTATTTATTAATTATATTTGTGTTGATTGGTATTTATTAATTATATCGGTGTTGATTGGTATTTATGAATTATATTTGTGTTGATTGGTATTTATTAATTATGTTGGTGTTGATTGGTATTTATTAATTATATTTGTGTTGATTGGTATTTATTAATTATGTTGGTGTGGATTGGTATTTATTAATTATATTTGTGTGGATTGGTATTTATTAATTATATCGGTGTTGATTGGTATTTATTAATTATATTTGTGTGGATTGGTATTTATTAATTATGTTTGTGTTGATTGGTATTTATTAATTATGTTGGTGTTGATTGGTATTTATTAATTATGTTGGTGTGGATTGGTATTTATTAATTATATTTGTGTTGATTGGTATTTATTAATTATGTTGGTGTGGATTGGTATTTATTAATTATATTTGTGTTGTTTGGTATTTATAATTATGTTGGTGTTGATTGGTATTTATAGTTATATTTGTGTTGATTGTTATTTATTAATTATATTTGTGTGGATTGGTATTTATTAATTATATTGGTGTTGATTGGTATTTATTAATTATATTTGTGTGGATTGGTATTTATTAATTATGTTGGTGTTGATTGGTATTTATAGTTATATTTGTGTTGATTGTTATTTATTAATTATATTTTTGTGGATTGGTATTTATTAATTATAATGGTGTTGATTGGTATTTATTAATTATATTTGTGTGGATTGGTATTTATTAATTATATTGGTGTTGATTGGTATTTATTAATTATGTTGGTGTTGATTGGTATTTATAATTATATCGGTGTTGATTGGTATTTATTAATTATGTTGGTGTTGATTGGTATTTATTAATTATATCGGTGTTGATTGGTATTTATTAATTATATTTGTGTTGATTGGTATTTATTAATTATATTGGTGTTGATTGGTATTTATTAATTATATTTGTGTGGATTGGTATTTATTAATTATGTTGGTGTTGATTGGTATTTATAATTATATCGGTGTTGATTGGTATTTATTAATTATGTTGGTGTTGATTGGTATTTATAATTATATCGGTGTTGATTGGTATTTATTAATTATGTTGGTGTTGATTGGTATTTATTAATTATATTGGTGTTGACTGGTATTTATTAATTATATTTGTGTGGATTGGTATTTATTAATTATGTTGGTGTTGATTGGTATTTATAATTATATCGGTGTTGATTGGTATTTATTAATTATGTTGGTGTTGATTGGTATTTATTAATTATATCGGTGTTGATTAGTATTTATTAATTATATTTGTGTTGATTGGTATTTATTAATTTTATCGGTGTTGATTGGTATTTATTAATTATATTTGTGTTGATTGGTATTTATTAATTATATCGGTGTTGATTGGTATTTATTAATTATATTTGTGTTGATTGGTATTTATTAATTATATCGGTGTTGATTGGTATTTATTAATAATATTTGTGTGGATTGGTATTTATTAATTATATTTGTGTGGATTGGTATTTATTAATTATGTTGGTGTTGATTGGTATTTATTAATTATATCGGTGTTGATTGGTATTTATTAATTATATTTGTGTGGATTGGTATTTATTAATTATATTTGTGTTGATTGGTATTTATTAATTATATCGGTGTTGATTGGTATTTATTAATTATATTTGTGTTGATTGGTATTTATTAATTATATCGGTGTTGATTGGTATTTATTAATTATATTTGTGTTGATTGGTATTTATTAATTATATTTGTGTGGATTGGTATTTATTAATTATGTTGGTGTTGATTGGTATTTATAATTATATTTGTGTTGATTGGTATTTATTAATTATATCGGTGTTGATTGGTATTTATTAATTATATTTGTGTTGATTGGTATTTATTAATTATATCGGTGTTGATTGGTATTTATGAATTATATTTGTGTTGATTGGTATTTATTAATTATGTTGGTGTCGATTGGTATTTATTAATTATATTTGTGTGGATTGGTATTTATTAATTATATCGGTGTTGATTGGTATTTATTAATTATATTGGTGTTGATTGGTATTTATTAATTATGTTGGTGTTGATTGGTATTTATTAATTATATCGGTGTTGATTGGTATTTATTAATTAAATTGGTGTTGATTGGTATTTATTAATTATGTTGGTGTTGATTGGTATTTATTAATTATATTTGTGTTGATTGGCATTTATTAATTATGTTGGTGTTGATTGGTATTTATTAATTATATTTGTGTGGATTGGTATTTATTAATTATATCGGTGTTGATTGGTATTTATTAATTATATTTGTGTTGATTGGTATTTATTAATTATGTTGGTGTTGATTGGTATTTATGAATTATATCGGTGTTGATTGGTATTTATTAATTATATTTGTGTTGATTGGTATTTATTAATTATATCGGTGTTGATTGGTATTTATTAATTATATTTGTGTTGATTGGTATTTATTAATTATATCGGTGTTGATTGGTATTTATTAATAATATTTGTGTGGATTGGTATTTATTAATTATATTTGTGTGGATTGGTATTTATTAATTATGTTGGTGTTGATTGGTATTTATTAATTATATCGGTGTTGATTGGTATTTATTAATTATATTTGTGTGGATTGGTATTTATTAATTATATTTGTGTTGATTGGTATTTATTAATTATATCGGTGTTGATTGGTATTTATTAATTATATTTGTGTTGATTGGTATTTATTAATTATATCGGTGTTGATTGGTATTTATTAATTATATTTGTGTTGATTGGTATTTATTAATTATATTTGTGTGGATTGGTATTTATTAATTTTATCGGTGTTGATTGGTATTTATTAATTATATTTGTGTTGATTGGTATTTATTAATTATATCGGTGTTGATTGGTATTTATTAATTATATTTGTGTTGATTGGTATTTATTAATTATATCGGTGTTGATTGGTATTTATGAATTATATTTGTGTTGATTGGTATTTATTAATTATGTTGGTGTTGATTGGTATTTATTAATTATATTTGTGTTGATTGGTATTTATTAATTATGTTGGTGTGGATTGGTATTTATTAATTATATTTGTGTGGATTGGTATTTATTAATTATATCGGTGTTGATTGGTATTTATTAATTATATTTGTGTGGATTGGTATTTATTAATTATGTTTGTGTTGATTGGTATTTATTAATTATGTTGGTGTTGATTGGTATTTATTAATTATATCGGTGTTGATTGGTATTTATTAATTATATTGGTGTTGATTGGTATTTATTCATTATGTTGGTGTTGATTGGTATTTATTAATTATATTTGTGTTGATTGGAATTTATTAATTATGTTGGTGTTGATTGGTATTTATTAATTATATTTGTGTGGATTGGTAATTATTAATTATATTTGTGTTGATTGGTATTTATTAATTATATCGGTGTTGATTGGTATTTATTAATTATATTTGTGTTGATTGGTATTTATTAATTATGTTGGTGTTGATTGGTATTTATTAATTATATTGGTGTTGATTGGTGTTTATTAATTATGTTGGTGTTGATTGGTATTTATTAATTATATTTGTGTTGATTGGTATTTATTAATTATGTTGGTGTTGATTGGTATTTATTAATTATATTTGTGTTGATTGGTATTTATTAATTATGTTGGTGTGGATTGGTACTTATTAATTATATTTGTGTTGATTGGTATTTATTAATTATATTTGTGTTGATTGGTATTTATTAATTATGTTGGTATTGATTGGTATTTATTAATTATATTTGTGTTGATTGGTATTTATTAATTATGTTGGTATGGATTGGTATTTATTAATTATATTTGTGTTGATTGGTATTTATTAATTATGTTGGTATTGATTGGTATTTATTAATTATATTTGTGTTGATTGGTATTTATTAATTATATCGGTGTTGTTTGGTATTTATAATTATATTTGTGTTGATTGGTATTTATTAATTATATTTGTGTTGATTGGTATTTATTAATTATGTTGGTGTGGATTGGTATTTATTAATTATATTTGTGTTGATTGGTATTTATTAATTATGTTGGTGTGGATTGGTATTTATAATTATATTTGTGTTGATTGGTATTTATTAATTATGTTGGTGTTGATTGGTATTTATTAATTATATTTGTGTGGATTGGTATTTATTAATTATGTTGGTGTTGATTGGTATTTATTAATTATATTTGTGTTGATTGGTATTTATAATTATATTTGTGTTGATTGGTATTTATTAATTATATCGGTGTTGTTTGGTATTTATAATTATATTTGTGTTGATTGGTATTTATGAATTATGTTGGTGTTGATTGGTATTTATTAATTATGTTGGTGTGGATTGGTATTTATTAATTATATTTGTGTTGATTGGTATTTATTAATTATGTTGGTGTGGATTGGTATTTATTAATTATATTTGTGTTGTTTGGTATTTATAATTATGTTGGTGTTGATTGGTATTTATTAATTATATTTGTGTGGATTGGTATTTATTAATTATATTGGTGTTGATTGGTATTTATTAATTATATTTGTGTGGATTGGTATTTATTAATTATGTTGGTGTTGATTGGTATTTATAGTTATATTTGTGTTGATTGTTATTTATTAATTATATTTTTGTGGATTGGTATTTATTAATTATATTGGTGTTGATTGGTATTTATTAATTATATTTGTGTGGATTGGTATTTATTAATTATATTGGTGTTGATTGGTATTTATTAATTATGTTGGTGTTGATTGGTATTTATAATTATATCGGTGTTGATTGGTATTTATTAATTATGTTGGTGTTGATTGGTATTTATTAATTATATCGGTGTTGATTGGTATTTATTAATTATATTTGTGTTGATTGGTATTTATTAATTATATTGGTGTTGATTGGTATTTATTAATTATATTTGTGTGGATTGGTATTTATTAATTATGTTGGTGTTGATTGGTATTTATAATTATATCGGTGTTGATTGGTATTTATTAATTATGTTGGTGTTGATTGGTATTTATAATTATATCGGTGTTGATTGGTATTTATTAATTATGTTGGTGTTGATTGGTATTTATTAATTATATTGGTGTTGATTGGTATTTATTAATTATATTTGTGTGGATTGGTATTTATTAATTATGTTGGTGTTGATTGGTATTTATAATTATATCGGTGTTGATTGGTATTTATTAATTATGTTGGTGTTGATTGGTATTTATTAATTATATCGGTGTTGATTAGTATTTATTAATTATATTTGTGTTGATTGGTATTTATTAATTTTATCGGTGTTGATTGGTATTTATTAATTATATTTGTGTTGATTGGTATTTATTAATAATATCGGTGTTGATTGGTATTTATTAATTATATTTGTGTTGATTGGTATTTATTAATTATATCGGTGTTGATTGGTATTTATTAATAATATTTGTGTGGATTGGTATTTATTAATTATATTTGTGTGGATTGGTATTTATTAATTATGTTGGTGTTGATTGGTATTTATTAATTATATCGGTGTTGATTGGTATTTATTAATTATATTTGTGTGGATTGGTATTTATTAATTATATTTGTGTTGATTGGTATTTATTAATTATATCGGTGTTGATTGGTATTTATTAATTATATTTGTGTTGATTGGTATTTATTAATTATATCGGTGTTGATTGGTATTTATTAATTATATTTGTGTTGATTGGTATTTATTAATTATATTTGTGTGGATTGGTATTTATTAATTATGTTGGTGTTGATTGGTATTTATAATTATATTTGTGTTGATTGGTATTTATTAATTATATCGGTGTTGATTGGTATTTATTAATTATATTTGTGTTGATTGGTATTTATTAATTATATCGGTGTTGATTGGTATTTATGAATTATATTTGTGTTGATTGGTATTTATTAATTATGTTGGTGTCGATTGGTATTTATTAATTATATTTGTGTGGATTGGTATTTATTAATTATATCGGTGTTGATTGGTATTTATTAATTATATTGGTGTTGATTGGTATTTATTAATTATGTTGGTGTTGATTGGTATTTATTAATTATATCGGTGTTGATTGGTATTTATTAATTAAATTGGTGTTGATTGGTATTTATTAATTATGTTGGTGTTGATTGGTATTTATTAATTATATTTGTGTTGATTGGCATTTATTAATTATGTTGGTGTTGATTGGTATTTATTAATTATATTTGTGTGGATTGGTATTTATTAATTATATTTGTGTTGATTGGTATTTATTAATTATATTTGTGTGGATTGGTATTTATTAATTATATTTGTGTTGATTGGTATTTATTAATTATGTTGGTGTTGATTGGTATTTATTAATTATATTGGTGTTGATTGGTATTTATTAATTATGTTGGTGTTGATTGGTATTTATTAATTATATTTGTGTTGATTGGTATTTATTAATTATGTTGGTGTTGATTGGTATTTATTAATTATATTTGTGTTGATTGGTATTTATTAATTATGTTGGTGTGGATTGGTACTTATTAATTATATTTGTGTTGATTGGTATTTATTAATTATATTTGTGTTGATTGGTATTTATTAATTATGTTGGTATTGATTTGTATTTATTAATTATATTTGTGTTGATTGGTATTTATTAATTATGTTGGTATGGATTGGTATTTATTAATTATATTTGTGTAGATTGGTATTTATTAATTATGTTGGTATTGATTGGTATTTATTAATTATATTTGTGTTGATTGGTATTTATTAATTATATCGGTGTTGTTTGGTATTTATAATTATATTTGTGTTGATTGGTATTTATTAATTATATTTGTGTTGATTGGTATTTATTAATTATGTTGGTGTGGATTGGTATTTATTAATTATATTTGTGTTGATTGGTATTTATTAATTATGTTGGTGTGGATTGGTATTTATAATTATATTTGTGTTGATTGGTATTTATTAATTATGTTGGTGTTGATTGGTATTTATTAATTATATTTGTGTGGATTGGTATTTATTAATTATGTTGGTGTTGATTGGTATTTATTAATTATAGTTGTGTTGATTGGTATTTATAATTATATTTGTGTTGATTGGTATTTATTAATTATATCGGTGTTGTTTGGTATTTATAATTATATTTGTGTTGATTGGTATTTATGAATTATGTTGGTGTTGATTGGTATTTATTAATTATGTTGGTGTGGATTGGTATTTATTAATTATATTTGTGTTGATTGGTATTTATTAATTATGTTGGTGTGGATTGGTATTTATTAATTATATTTGTGTTGTTTGGTATTAATAATTATGTTGGTGTTGATTGCTATTTATTAATTATATTTGTGTGGATTGGTATTTATTAATTATATTGGTGTTGATTGGTATTTATTAATTATATTTGTGTGGATTGGTATTTATTAATTATGTTGGTGTTGATTGGTATTTATAGTTATATTTGTTTTGATTGTTATTTATTAATTATATTTTTGTGGATTGGTATTTATTAATTATATTGGTGTTGATTGGTATTTATTAATTATATTTGTGTGGATTGGTATTTATTAATTATATTGGTGTTGATTGGTATTTATTAATTATGTTGGTGTTGATTGGTATTTATAATTATATCGGTGTTGATTGGTATTTATTAATTATGTTGGTGTTGATTGGTATTTATTAATTATATCGGTGTTGATTGGTATTTATTAATTATATTTGTGTTGATTGGTATTTATTAATTATATTGGTGTTGATTGGTATTTATTAATTATATTTGTGTGGATTGGTATTTATTAATTATGTTGGTGTTGATTGGTATTTATAATTATATCGGTGTTGATTGGTATTTATTAATTATGTTGGTGTTGATTGATATTTATTAATTATATCGGTGTTGATTAGTATTTATTAATTATATTTGTGTTGATTGGTATTTATTAATTTTATCGGTGTTGATTGGTATTTATTAATTATATTTGTGTTGATTGGTATTTATTAATAATATCGGTGTTGATTGGTATTTATTAATTATGTTGGTGTTGATTGGTATTTATTAATTATATTTGTGTTGATTGGTATTTATTAATTATATCGGTGTTGATTGGTATTTATTAATAATATTTGTGTGGATTGGTATTTATTAATTATATTTGTGTGGATTGGTATTTATTAATTATGTTGGTGTTGATTGGTATTTATTAATTATATCGGTGTTGATTGGTATTAATTAATTATATTTGTGTGGATTGGTATTTATTAATTATATCGGTGTTGATTGGTATTTATTAATTATATTTGTGTTGTTTGGTATTTATTAATTATATCGGTGTTGATTGGTATTTATTAATTATATTTGTGTTGATTGGTATTTATTAATTATATTTGTGTGGATTGGTATTTATTAATTATGTTGGTGTTGATTGGTATTTATAATTATATTTGTGTTGATTGGTATTTATTAATTATATCGGTGTTGATTGGTATTTATTAATTATATTTGTGTTGATTGGTATTTATTAATTATATCGGTGTTGATTGGTATTTATGAATTATATTTGTGTTGATTGGTATTTATTAATTATGTTGGTGTTGATTCGTATTTATTAATTATATTTGTGTTGATTGGTATTTATTAATTATATTTGTGTGGATTGGTATTTATTAATTATATCGGTGTTGATTGGTATTTATTAATTATATTGGTGTTGATTGGTATTTATTAATTATGTTGGTGTTGATTGGTATTTATTAATTATATCGGTGTTGATTGGTATTTATTAATTATTTTGGTGTTGATTGGTATTTATTAATTATGTTGGTGTTGATTGGTATTTATTAATTATATTTGTATTGATTGGTATTTATTAATTATGTTGGTGTTGATTGGTATTTATTAATTATATTTGTGTGGATTGGTATTTATTAATTATATTTGTGTTGATTGGTATTTATTAATTATATCGGTGTTGATTGGTATTTATTAATTATATTTGTGTTGATTGGTATTTATTAATTATGTTGGTGTTGATTGGTATTTATTAATTATGTTGGTATTGATTGGTATTTATTAATTATATTTGTGTTGATTGGTATTTATTAATTATGTTGGTGTTGATTGGTATTTATTAATTATATTTGTGTTGATTGGTATTTATTAATTATGTTGGTGTGGATTGGTACTTATTAATTATATTTGTGTTGATTGGTATTTATTAATTATATTTGTGTTGATTGGTATTTATTAATTATGTTGGTATTCATTGGTATTTATTAATTATATTTGTGTTGATTGGTATTTATTAATTATGTTGGTATGGATTGGTATTTATTAATTATATTTGTGTTGATTGGTATTTATTAATTATGTTGGTATTGATTGGTATTTATTAATTGTATTTGTGTTGATTGGTATTTATTAATTATATCGGTGTTGTTTTTTATTTATAATTATATTTGTGTTGATTGGTATTTATTAATTATATTTGTGTTGATTGGTATTTATTAATTATGTTGGTGTGGATTGGTATTTATTAATTATATTTGTGTTGATTGGTATTTATTAATTATGTTGGTGTGGATTGGTATTTATAATTATATTTGTGTTGATTGGTATTTATTAATTATGTTGGTGTTGACTGGTATTTATTAATTATATTTGTGTGGATTGGTATTTATTAATTATGTTGGTGTTGATTGGTATTTATTAATTATATTTGTGTTGATTGGTATTTATAATTATATTTGTGTTGATTGGTATTTATTAATTATATCGGTGTGGTTTGGTATTTATAATTATATTTGTGTTGATTGGTATTTATTAATTATGTTGGTGTTGATTGGTATTTATTAATTATGTTGGTGTGGATTGGTATTTATTAATTATATTTGTGTTGATTGGTATTTATTAATTATGTTGGTGTGGATTGGTATTTATTAATTATATTTGTGTTGTTTGGTATTTATAATTATGTTGGTGTTGATTGGTATTTATTAATTATATTTGTGTGGATTGGTATTTATTAATTATATTGGTGTTGATTGGTATTTATTAATTATATTTGTGTGGATTGGTATTTATTAATTATGTTGGTGTTGATTGGTATTTATAGTTATATTTGTGTTGATTGTTATTTATTAATTATATTTTTGTGGATTGGTATTTCTTAATTTTATTTGTGTTGATTGGTATTTATTAATTATATCGGTGTTGTTTGGTATTTATAATTATATTTGTGTTGATTGGTATTTATTAATTATATTTGTGTTGATTGGTATTTATTAATTATGTTGGTGTGGATTGGTATTTATTAATTATATTTGTGTTGATTGGTATTTATTAATTATGTTGGTGTGGATTGGTATTTATAATTATATTTGTGTTGATTGGTATTTATTAATTATGTTGGTGTTGATTGGTATTTATTAATTATATTTGTGTGGATTGGTATTTATTAATTATGTTGGTGTTGATTGGTATTTATAATTATATTTGTGTTGATTGTTATTTATTAATTATATTTGTGTTGATTGGTATTTATTAATTATATCGGTGTTGTTTGGTATTTATAATTATATTTGTGTTGATTGGTATTTATTAATTATGTTGGTGTGGATTGGTATTTATTAATTATATTTGTGTTGATTGGTATTTATTAATTATGTTGGTGTGGATTGGTATTTATTAATTATATTTGTGTTGTTTGGTATTTATAATTATGTTGGTGTTGATTGGTATTTATTAATTATATTTGTGTGGATTGGTATTTATTAATTATATTGGTGTTGATTGGTATTTATTAATTATATTTGTGTGGATTGGTATTTATTAATTATGTTGGTGTTGATTGGTATTTATAGTTATATTTGTGTTGATTGTTATTTATTAATTATATTTTTGTGGATTGGTATTTCTTAATTATATTGGTGTTGATTGGAATTTATTAATTATATTTGTGTGGATTGGTATTTATTAATTATATTGGTGTTGATTGGTATTTATTAATTATGTTGGTGTTGATTGGTATTTATAATTATATCGGTGTTGATTGGTATTTATTAATTATGTTGGTGTTGATTGGTATTTATTAATTATATCGGTGTTGATTGGTATTTATTAATTATATTTGTGTTGATTGGTATTTATTAATTATATTGGTGTTGATTGGTATTTATTAATTATATTTGTGTTGATTGGTATTTATTAATTATGTAGGTGTTGATTGGTATTTATAATTATATCGGTGTTGATTGGTATTTATTAATTATGTTGGTGTTGATTGGTATTTATAATTATATCGGTGTTGATTGGTATTTATTAATTATGTTGGTGTTGATTGGTATTTATTAATTATATCGGTGTTGATTAGTATTTATTAATTATATTTGTGTTGATTGGTATTTATTAATTTTATCGGTGTTGATTGGTATTTATTAATTATATTTGTGTTGATTGGTATTTATTAATTATATCGGTGTTGATTGGTATTTATTAATTGTATTTGTGTTGATTGGTATTTATTAATTATATCGGTGTTGTTTTTTATTTATAATTATATTTGTGTTGATTGGTATTTATTAATTATATTTGTGTTGATTGGTATTTATTAATTATGTTGGTGTGGATTGGTATTTATTAATTATATTTGTGTTGATTGGTATTTATTAATTATGTTGGTGTGGATTGGTATTTATAATTATATTTGTGTTGATTGGTATTTATTAATTATGTTGGTGTTGACTGGTATTTATTAATTATATTTGTGTGGATTGGTATTTATTAATTATGTTGGTGTTGATTGGTATTTATTAATTATATTTGTGTTGATTGGTATTTATAATTATATTTGTGTTGATTGGTATTTATTAATTATATCGGTGTGGTTTGGTATTTATAATTATATTTGTGTTGATTGGTATTTATTAATTATGTTGGTGTTGATTGGTATTTATTAATTATGTTGGTGTGGATTGGTATTTATTAATTATATTTGTGTTGATTGGTATTTATTAATTATGTTGGTGTGGATTGGTATTTATTAATTATATTTGTGTTGTTTGGTATTTATAATTATGTTGGTGTTGATTGGTATTTATTAATTATATTTGTGTGGATTGGTATTTATTAATTATATTGGTGTTGATTGGTATTTATTAATTATATTTGTGTGGATTGGTATTTATTAATTATGTTGGTGTTGATTGGTATTTATAGTTATATTTGTGTTGATTGTTATTTATTAATTATATTTTTGTGGATTGGTATTTATTAATTTTATTTGTGTTGATTGGTATTTATTAATTATATCGGTGTTGTTTGGTATTTATAATTATATTTGTGTTGATTGGTATTTATTAATTATATTTGTGTTGATTGGTATTTATTAATTATGTTGGTGTGGATTGGTATTTATTAATTATATTTGTGTTGATTGGTATTTATTAATTATGTTGGTGTGGATTGGTATTTATAATTATATTTGTGTTGATTGGTATTTATTAATTATGTTGGTGTTGATTGGTATTTATTAATTATATTTGTGTGGATTGGTATTTATTAATTATGTTGGTGTTGATTGGTATTTATAATTATATTTGTGTTGATTGTTATTTATTAATTATATTTGTGTTGATTGGTATTTATTAATTATATCGGTGTTGTTTGGTATTTATAATTATATTTGTGTTGATTGGTATTTATTAATTATGTTGGTGTGGATTGGTATTTATTAATTATATTTGTGTTGATTGGTATTTATTAATTATGTTGGTGTGGATTGGTATTTATTAATTATATTTGTGTTGTTTGGTATTTATAATTATGTTGGTGTTGATTGGTATTTATTAATTATATTTGTGTGGATTGGTATTTATTAATTATATTGGTGTTGATTGGTATTTATTAATTATATTTGTGTGGATTGGTATTTATTAATTATGTTGGTGTTGATTGGTATTTATAGTTATATTTGTGTTGATTGTTATTTATTAATTATATTTTTGTGGATTGGTATTTCTTAATTATATTGGTGTTGATTGGAATTTATTAATTATATTTGTGTGGATTGGTATTTATTAATTATATTGGTGTTGATTGGTATTTATTAATTATGTTGGTGTTGATTGGTATTTATAATTATATCGGTGTTGATTGGTATTTATTAATTATGTTGGTGTTGATTGGTATTTATTAATTATATCGGTGTTGATTGGTATTTATTAATTATATTTGTGTTGATTGGTATTTATTAATTATATTGGTGTTGATTGGTATTTATTAATTATATTTGTGTTGATTGGTATTTATTAATTATGTAGGTGTTGATTGGTATTTATAATTATATCGGTGTTGATTGGTATTTATTAATTATGTTGGTGTTGATTGGTATTTATAATTATATCGGTGTTGATTGGTATTTATTAATTATGTTGGTGTTGATTGGTATTTATTAATTATATCGGTGTTGATTAGTATTTATTAATTATATTTGTGTTGATTGGTATTTATTAATTTTATCGGTGTTGATTGGTATTTATTAATTATATTTGTGTTGATTGGTATTTATTAATTATATCGGTGTTGATTGGTATTTATTAATTGTGTTGGTGTTGATTGGTATTTATTAATTATATTTGTGTTGATTGGTATTTATTAATTATATCGGTGTTGATTGGTATTTATTAATTATGTCGGTGTTGTTGGTATTTATTAATTATATTTGTGTTGATTGGTATTTATTAATTATATCGGTGTTGATTGGTATTTATTAATTATATTTGTGTTGATTGGTATTTATTAATTATATCGGTGTTGATTGGTATTTATTAATTATATTGGTGTTGATTGCTATTTATTAATTATGTTGGTGTTGATTGGTATTTATAATTATATTGGTGTTGATTGGTATTTATTAATTATATTTGTGTTGATTGGTATTTATTAATTATGTTGGTGTTGATTGGTATTTATTAATTATATCGGTGTTGATTGGTATTTATTAATTATATTTTGTTGATTGGTATTTATTAATTATATCGGTGTTGATTGGTATTTATTAATTATATTTGTGTTGATTGGTATTTATTAATTATATTTGTGTGGATTGGTATTTATTAATTATATCGGTGTTGATTGGTATTTATTAATTATATTTGTGTGGATTGGTATTTATTAATTATATTTTTGTGGATTGGTATTTATAATTATATCGGTGTTGATTGGTATTTATTAATTATGTTGGTGTTGATTGGTATTTATAATTATATCGGTGTTGATTGGTATTTATAATTATATTTTTGTGGATTGGTATTTATTAATTATGTTGGTGTTGATTGGCATTTATTAATTATATTTGTGTGGATTGGTATTTATTAATTATGTTGGTGTTGATTGGTATTTATAATTATATTTGTGTTGATTGGTATTTATTAATTATATTTGTGTGGATTGGTATTTATTAATTATATCGGTGTTGATTGGTATTTATTAATTATATTTGTGTTGATTGGTATTTATTAATTATGTTGGTGTTGATTGGTATTTATTAATTATATCGGTGTTGATTGGTATTTATTAATTATATTTGTGTTGATTGGTATTTATTAATTATATCGGTGTTGATTGGTATTTATTAATTATATTTGTGTTGATTGGTATTTATTAATTATATCGGTGTTGATTGGTATTTATTACTTATGTTGGTGTGGATTGGTATTTATTAATTATATCGGTGTTGATTGGTATTTATTAATTATGTTGGTGTTGATTGGTATTTATTAATTATATTTGTGTTGATTGGCATTTATTAATTATATCGGTGTTGATTGGTATTTATTAATTATATTTGTGTTGATTGGTATTTATTAATTATATCGGTGTTGATTGGTATTTATTAATTATATTTGTGTGGATTGGTATTTATTAATTATATCGGTGTTGATTGGTATTCATTAATTATATTTGTGTGGATTGGTATTTATTAATTATGTTGGTGTTGATTGGTATTTATTAATTATATTTGTGTGGATTGGTATTTATAATTATGTTGGTGTTGATTGGTATTTATTAATTATATCGGTGTTGATTGGTATTTATTAATTATATTTGTGTTGATTGGTATTTATTAATTATGTTGGTGTTGATTGGTATTTATTAATTATATCGGTGTTGATTGGTATTTATTAATTATATTTGTGTTGATTGGTATTTATTAATTTTATCGGTGTTGATTGGTATTTATTAATTATATTTGTGTTGATTGGTATTTATTAATTATATCGGTGTTGATTGGTATTTATTAATTATGTTGGTGTTGATTGGTATTTATTAATTATATTTGTGTTGATTGGTATTTATTAATTATATTTGTGTTGATTGGTATTTATTAATTTTATCGGTGTTGATTGGTATTTATTAATTATATTTGTGTTGATTGGTATTTATTAATTATATCGGTGTTGATTGGTATTTATTAATTATGTTGGTGTTGATTGGTATTTATTAATTATATTTGTGTTGATTGGTATTTATTAATTATATCGGTGTTGATTGGTATTTATTAATTATGTTGTTGTTGATTGGTATTTATTAATTATATTTGTGTTGATTAGTATTTATTAATTATATCGATGTTGATTGGTATTTATTAATTATATTTGTGTTGATTGTTATTTATTAATTATATTGGTGTTGATTGGTATTTATTAATTATGTTGGTGTTGATTGGTATTTATAATTATATTGGTGTTGATTGGTATTTATTAATTATATTTGGGTTGATTGGTATTTATTAATTATGTTGGTGTTGATTGGTATTTATTAATTATATTTGTGTGGATTGGTATTTATTAATTATATCGGTGTTGATTGGTATTTATTAATTATATTGGTGTTGATTGGTATTTATTAATTATGTTGGTGTTGATTGGTATTTATTAATTATATTTGTGTTGATTGGTATTTATTAATTATGTTGGTGTTGATTGGTATTTATTAATTATATTTGTGTTGATTGGTATTTATTAATTATATCGGTGTTGATTGGTATTTATTAATTATATTTGTGTTGATTGGTATTTATTAATTATGTTGGTGTTGATTGGTATTTATTAATTATATTGGTGTTGATTGGTATTTATTAATTATGTTGGTATTGATTGGTATTTATTAATTATATTTGTGTTGATTGGTATTTATTAATTATGTTGGTGTTGATTGGTATTTATTAATTGTATTTGTGTTGATTGGTATTTATTAATTATGTTGGTGTGGATTGGTACTTATTAATTATATTTGTGTTGATTGGTATTTATTAATTATATTTGTGTTGATTGGTATTTATTAATTATGTTGGTATTGATTGGTATTTATTAATTATATTTGTGTTGATTGGTATTTATTAATTATGTTGGTATGGATTGGTATTTATTAATTATATTTGTGTTGATTGGTATTTATTAATTATGTTGGTATTGATTGGTATTTATTAATTGTATTTGTGTTGATTGGTATTTATTAATTATATCGGTGTTGTTTGGTATTTATAATTATATTTGTGTTGATTGGTATTTATTAATTATATTTGTGTTGATTGGTATTTATTAATTATGTTGGTGTGGATTGGTATTTATTAATTATATTTGTGTTGATTGGTATTTATTAATTATGTTGGTGTGGATTGGTATTTATTAATTATATTTGTGTGGATTGGTATTTATTAATTATGTTGGTGTTGATTGGTATTTATAATTATATTTGTGTTGATTGGTATTTATTAATTATATTTGTGTTGATTGGTATTTATTAATTATATCGGTGTTGTTTGGTATTTATAATTATATTTGTGTTGATTGGTATTTATTAATTATGTTGGTGTTGATTGGTATTTATTAATTATGTTGGTGTGGATTGGTATTTATTAATTATATTTGTGTGGATTGGTATTTATTAATTATGTTGGTGTTGATTGGTATTTATAATTATATTTGTGTTGATTGGTATTTATTAATTATATTTGTGTTGATTGGTATTTATTAATTATATCGGTGTTGTTTGGTATTTATAATTATATTTGTGTTGATTGGTATTTATTAATTATGTTGGTGTTGATTGGTATTTATTAATTATGTTGGTGTGGATTGGTATTTATTAATTATATTTGTGTTGATTGGTATTTATTAATTATGTTGGTGTGGATTGGTATTTATTAATTATATTTGTGTTGTTTGGTATTTATAATTATGTTGGTGTTGATTGGTATTTATTAATTATATTTGTGTGGATTGGTATTTATTAATTATATTGGTGTTGATTGGTATTTATTAATTATATTTGTGTGGATTGGTAATTATTAATTATGTTGGTGTTGATTGGTATTTATAGTTATATTTGTGTTGATTGTTATTTATTAATTATATTTTTGTGGATTGGTATTTCTTAATTATATTGGTGTTGATTGGTATTTATTAATTATATTTGTGTGGATTGGTATTTATTAATTATATTGGTGTTGATTGGTATTTATTAATTATGTTGGTGTTGATTGGTATTTATTAATTATATCGGTGTTGATTGGTATTTATTAATTATATTTGTGTTGATTGGTATTTATTAATTATATTGGTGTTGATTGGTATTTATTAATTATATTTGTGTGGATTGGTATTTATTAATTATGTAGGTGTTGATTGCTATTTATAATTATATCGGTGTTGATTGGTATTTATTAATTATGTTGGTGTTGATTGGTATTTATAATTATATCGGTGTTGATTGGTATTTATTAATTATGTTGGTGTTGATTGGTATTTATTAATTATATTTGTGTGGATTGGTATTTATTAATTATGTTGGTGTTGAAAGGTATTTATAATTATATCGGTGTTGATTGGTATTTATTAATTATGTTGGTGTTGATTGGTATTTATTAATTATATCGGTGTTGATTAGTATTTATTAATTATATTTGTGTTGATTGGTATTTATTAATTTTATCGGTGTTGATTGGTATTTATTAATTATATTTGTGTTGATTGGTATTTATTAATTATATCGGTGTTGATTGGTATTTATTAATTGTGTTGGTGTTGAATGGTATTTATTAATTATATTTGTGTTGATTGGTATTTATTAATTATATCGGTGTTGATTGGTATTTATTAATTATGTCGGTGTTGATTGGTATTTATTAATTATATTGGTGTTGATTGGTATTTATTAATTATATCGGTGTTGATTGGTATTTATTAATTATATTTGTGTTGATTGGTATTTATTAATTATATCGGTGTTGATTGGTATTTATTAATTATATTGTTGTTGATTGCTATTTATTAATTATGTTGGTGTTGATTGGTATTTATAATTATATTGGTGTTAATTGGTATTTATTAATTATATTTGTGTTGATTGGTATTTATTAATTATGTTGGTGTTGATTGGTATTTATTAATTATATCGGTGTTGATTGGTATTTATTAATTATATTTTGTTGATTGGTATTTATTAATTATATCGGTGTTGATTGGTATTTATTAATTATATTTGTGTGGATTGGTATTTATTAATTATATCGGTGTTGATTGGTATTTATTAATTATATTTGTGTGGATTGGTATTTATTAATTATATTTTTGTGGATTGGTATTTATAATTATATCGGTGTTGATTGGTATTTATTAATTATGTTGGTGTTGATTGGTATTTATAATTATATCGGTGTTGATTGGTATTTATAATTATATTTTTGTGGATTGGTATTTATTAATTATGTTGGTGTTGATTGGCATTTATTAATTATATTTGTGTGGATTGGTATTTATTAATTATGTTGGTGTTGATTGGTATTTATAATTATATTTGTGTTGATTGGTATTTATTAATTATATTTGTGTGGATTGGTATTTATTAATTATATCGGTGTTGATTGGTATTTATTAATTATATTTGTGTTGATTGGTATTTATTAATTATATCGGTGCTGATTGGTATTTATTAATTATGTTGGTGTGGATTGGTATTTATTAATTATATTTGTGTTGATTGGTATTTATTAATTATGTTGGTGTTGATTGGTATTTATTAATTATATTTGTGTTGATTGGTATTTATTAATTATATCGGTGCTGATTGGTATTTATTAATTATGTTGGTGTGGATTGGTATTTATTAATTATATCGGTGTTGATTGGTATTTATTAATTATGTTGGTGTTGATTGGTATTTATTAATTATATTTGTGTTGATTGGCATTTATTAATTATATCGGTGTGGATTGGTATTTATTAATTATATTTGTGTTGTTTGGTATTTATTAATTATATTGGTGTTGATTGGTATTTATTAATTATATTTGTGTGGATTGGTATTTATTAATTATGTTGGTGTTGATTGGTATTTATAGTTATATTTGTGTTGATTGTTATTTATTAATTATATTTTTGTGGATTGGTATTTCTTAATTATATTGGTGTTGATTGGTATTTATTAATTATATTTGTGTGGATTGGTATTTATTAATTATATTGGTGTTGATTGGTATTTATTAATTATGTTGGTGTTGATTGGTATTTATTAATTATATCGGTGTTGATTGGTATTTATTAATTATATTTGTGTTGATTGGTATTTATTAATTATATTGGTGTTGATTGGTATTTATTAATTATATTTGTGTGGATTGGTATTTATTAATTATGTAGGTGTTGATTGCTATTTATAATTATATCGGTGTTGATTGGTATTTATTAATTATGTTGGTGTTGATTGGTATTTATAATTATATCGGTGTTGATTGGTATTTATTAATTATGTTGGTGTTGATTGGTATTTATTAATTATATTTGTGTGGATTGGTATTTATTAATTATGTTGGTGTTGAAAGGTATTTATAATTATATCGGTGTTGATTGGTATTTATTAATTATGTTGGTGTTGATTGGTATTTATTAATTATATCGGTGTTGATTAGTATTTATTAATTATATTTGTGTTGATTGGTATTTATTAATTTTATCGGTGTTGATTGGTATTTATTAATTATATTTGTGTTGATTGGTATTTATTAATTATATCGGTGTTGATTGGTATTTATTAATTGTGTTGGTGTTGAATGGTATTTATTAATTATATTTGTGTTGATTGGTATTTATTAATTATATCGGTGTTGATTGGTATTTATTAATTATGTCGGTGTTGATTGGTATTTATTAATTATATTGGTGTTGATTGGTATTTATTAATTATATCGGTGTTGATTGGTATTTATTAATTATATTTGTGTTGATTGGTATTTATTAATTATATCGGTGTTGATTGGTATTTATTAATTATATTGTTGTTGATTGCTATTTATTAATTATGTTGGTGTTGATTGGTATTTATAATTATATTGGTGTTAATTGGTATTTATTAATTATATTTGTGTTGATTGGTATTTATTAATTATGTTGGTGTTGATTGGTATTTATTAATTATATCGGTGTTGATTGGTATTTATTAATTATATTTTGTTGATTGGTATTTATTAATTATATCGGTGTTGATTGGTATTTATTAATTATATTTGTGTGGATTGGTATTTATTAATTATATCGGTGTTGATTGGTATTTATTAATTATATTTGTGTGGATTGGTATTTATTAATTATATTTTTGTGGATTGGTATTTATAATTATATCGGTGTTGATTGGTATTTATTAATTATGTTGGTGTTGATTGGTATTTATAATTATATCGGTGTTGATTGGTATTTATAATTATATTTTTGTGGATTGGTATTTATTAATTATGTTGGTGTTGATTGGCATTTATTAATTATATTTGTGTGGATTGGTATTTATTAATTATGTTGGTGTTGATTGGTATTTATAATTATATTTGTGTTGATTGGTATTTATTAATTATATTTGTGTGGATTGGTATTTATTAATTATATCGGTGTTGATTGGTATTTATTAATTATATTTGTGTTGATTGGTATTTATTAATTATATCGGTGCTGATTGGTATTTATTAATTATGTTGGTGTGGATTGGTATTTATTAATTATATTTGTGTTGATTGGTATTTATTAATTATGTTGGTGTTGATTGGTATTTATTAATTATATTTGTGTTGATTGGTATTTATTAATTATATCGGTGCTGATTGGTATTTATTAATTATGTTGGTGTGGATTGGTATTTATTAATTATATCGGTGTTGATTGGTATTTATTAATTATGTTGGTGTTGATTGGTATTTATTAATTATATTTGTGTTGATTGGCATTTATTAATTATATCGGTGTTGATTGGTATTTATTAATTATATTTGTGTTGATTGGTATTTATTAATTATATCGGTGTTGATTGGTATTTATTAATTATATTTGTGTGGATTGGTATTTATTAATTATATCGGTGTTGATTGGTATTCATTAATTATATTTGTGTGGATTGGTATTTATTAATTATGTTGGTGTTGATTGGTATTTATTAATTATATTTGTGTGGATTGGTATTTATAATTATGTTGGTGTTGATTGGTATTTATTAATTATATCGGTGTTGATTGGTATTTATTAATTATATTTGTGTTGATTGGTATTTATTAATTATGTTGGTGTTGATTGGTATTTATAATTATATCGGTGTTGATTGTTATTTATTAATTATGTTGGTGTTGATTGGTATTTATTAATTATATCGGTGTTGATTGGTATTTATTAATTATATTTGTGTGGATTGGTATTTATTAATTATGTTGGTGTTGATTGGTATTTATTAATTATATCGGTGTTGATTGGTATTTATTAATTATATTTGTGTTGATTGGTATTTATTAATTTTATCGGTGTTGATTGGTATTTATTAATTATATTTGTGTTGATTGGTATTTATTAATTATATCGGTGTTGATTGGTATTTATTAATTATGTTGGTGTTGATTGGTATTTATTAATTATATTTGTGTTGATTGGTATTTATTAATTATATCGGTGTTGATTGGTATTTATTAATTATGTTGGTGTTGATTGGTATTTATTAATTATATTTGTGTTGATTAGTATTTATTAATTATATCGGTGTTGATTGGTATTTATTAATTATATTTGTGTTGATTGGTATTTATTAATTATATTGGTGTTGATTGGTATTTATTAATTATGTTGGTGTTGATTGGTATTTATAATTATATTGGTGTTGATTGGTATTTATTAATTATATTTGGGTTGATTGGTATTTATTAATTATGTTGGTGTTGATTGGTATTTATTAATTATATCGGTGTTGATTGGTATTTATTAATTATATTTGTGTTGATTGGTATTTATTAATTATATCGGTGTTGATTGGTATTTATTAATTATATTTGTGTTGATTGGTATTTATTAATTATATCGGTGTTGATTGGTATTAATTAATTATATTTGTGTGGATTGGTATGTATTAATTATATTTATGTGGATTGGTATTTATAATTATATCGGTGTTGATTGGTATTTATTAATTATGTTGGTGTTGATTGGTATTTATAATTATATCGGTGTTGATTGGTATTTATAATTATATTTTTGTGGATTGGTATTTATTAATTATGTTGGTGTTGATTGGTATTTATTAATTATATTTGTGTGGATTGGTATTTATTAATTATGTTGGTGTTGATTGGTATTTATAATTATATTTGTGTTGATTGGTATTTATTAATTATATTTGTGTTGATTGGTATTTATTAATTATATCGGTGTTGATTGGTATTTATTAATTATGTTGGTGTTGATTGGTATTTATTAATTATATTTGTGTTGATTGGTATTTATTAATTATATCGGTGTTGATTGGTATTTATTAATTATGTTGGTGTTGATTGGTATTTATTAATTATATTTGTGTTGATTAGTATTTATTAATTATATCGGTGTTGATTGGTATTTATTAATTATATTGGTGTTGATTGGTATTTATTAATTATGTTGGTGTTGATTGGTATTTATAATTATATTGGTGTTGATTGGTATTTATTAATTATATTTGGGTTGATTGGTATTTATTAATTATGTTGGGGTTGATTGGTATTTATTAATTATATCGGTGTTGATTGGTATTTATTAATTATATTTGTGTTGATTGGTATTTATTAATTATATCGGTGTTGATTGGTATTTATTAATTATATTTGTGTTGATTGGTATTTATTAATTATATCGGTGTTGATTGGTATTAATTAATTATATTTGTGTGGATTGGTATGTATTAATTATATTTATGTGGATTGGTATTTATAATTATATCGGTGTTGATTGGTATTTATTAATTATGTTGGTGTTGATTGGTATTTATAATTATATCGGTGTTGATTGGTATTTATAATTATATTTTTGTGGATTGGTATTTATTAATTATGTTGGTGTTGATTGGTATTTATTAATTATATTTGTGTGGATTGGTATTTATTAATTATGTTGGTGTTGATTGGTATTTATAATTATATTTGTGTTGATTGGTATTTATTAATTATATTTGTGTGGATTGGTATTTATTAATTATATCGGTGTTGATAGGTATTTATTAATTATATTTGTGTTGATTGGTATTTATTAATTATGTTGGTGTTGATTGGTATTTATTAATTATATCGGTGTTGATTGGTATTTATTAATTACATTTGTGTTGATTGGTATTTATTAATTATATCGGTGTTGATTGGTATTTATTAATTATGTTGGTGTGGATTGGTATTTATTAATTATATCGGTGTTGATTGGTATTTATTAATTATGTTGGTGTTGATTGGTATTTATTAATTATATTTGTGTTGATTGGCATTTATTAATTATATCGGTGTTGATTGGTATTTATTAATTATATTTGTGTTGATTGGTATTTATTAATTATATCGGTGTTGATTGGTATTTATTAATTATATTTGTGTGGATTTGTATTTATTAATTATATTGGTGTTGATTGTTATTTATTAATTATATTTGTGTGGATTGGTATTTATTAATTATGTTGGTGTTGATTGGTATTTATTAATTATATTTGTGTTGATTGGTATTTATTAATTATGTTGGTGTTGATTGGTATTTATTAATTATATTTGTGTTAATTGGTATTTATTAATTATATTGGTGTTGATTCGTATTTATTAATTATGTTGGTGTTGATTGGTATTTATTAATTATATTGGTGTTGATTGGTATTTATTAATTATATTTGTGTTGATTGGTATTTATTAATTATATTGGTGTTGATTGGTATTTATTAATTATGTTGGTGTTGATTGGTATTTATTAATTATATTTGTGTTGATTGGTATTTATTAATTATGTTGGTGTTGATTGGTATTTATTAATTATATTTGTGTTGATTGGTATTTATTAATTATATCGGTGTTGATTGGTATTTATTAATTATGTGGTGTTGATTGGTATTTATTAATTATATTTGTGTTGATTGGTATTTATTAATTATATTGGTGTAGATTGGTATTTATTAATTATGTTGGTGTTGATTGGTATTTATTAATTATATTTGTGTTGATTGGTATTTATTGATTATATCGGTGTTGATTGGTATTTATTAATTATATTGGTGTTGATTGGTATTTATTAATTATGTTGGTGTTGATTGGTATTTATTAATTATATTTGTGTTGATTGGTATTTATTAATTATATCGGTGTTGATTGGTATTTATTAATTATATTGCTGTTGATTGGTATTTATTAATTATGTTGGTGTTGATTGGTATTTATTAATTATATCGGTGTTGATTGGTATTTATTAATTATATTTGTGTTGATTGGTATTTATTAATTATGTTGGTGTTGATTGGTATTTATTAATTATATTTGTGTGGATTGGTATTTATTAATTATGTTGGTGTGGATTGGTATTTATAATTATATTTGTGTTGATTGGTATTTATTAATTATGTTGGTGTTGATTGGTATTTATTAATTATATTTGTGTGGATTGGTATTTATTAATTATGTTGGTGTTGATTGGTATTTATAATTATATTTGTGTTGATTGGTATTTATTAATTATATTTGTGTTGATTGGTATTTATTAATTATATCGGTGTTGTTTGGTATTTATAATTATATTTGTGTTGATTGGTATTTATTAATTATATCGGTGTTGATTGGTATTTATTAATTATGTTGGTGTTGATTGGTATTTATAATTATATCGGTGTTGATTGGTATTTATTAATTATGTTGGTGTTGATTGGTATTTATTAATTATATTTGTGTGGATTGGTATTTATTAATTATGTTGGTGTTGATTGGTATTTATAATTATATCGGTGTTGATTGGTATTTATTAATTATGTTGGTGTTGATTGGTATTTATTAATTATATCGGTGTTGATTAGTATTTATTAATTATATTTGTGTTGTTTGGTATTTATTAATTTTATCGGTGTTGATTGGTATTTATTAATTATATTTGTGTTGATTGGTATTTATTAATTATATCGGTGTTGATTGGTATTTATTAATTGTGTTGGTGTTGATTGGTATTTATTAATTATATTTGTGTTGATTGGTATTTATTAATTATATCGGTGTTGATTGGTATTTATTAATTATGTCGGTGTTGATTGGTATTTATTAATTATATTTGTGTTGATTGGTATTTATTAATTATATCGGTGTTGATTGGTATTTATTAATTATATTTGTGTTGATTGGTATTTATTAATTATATCGGTGTTGATTGGTATTTATTAATTATATTGGTGTTGATTGCTATTTATTAATTATGTTGGTGTTGATTGGTATTTATAATTATATTGGTGTTGATTGGTATTTATTAATTATATTTGTGTTGATTGGTATTTATTAATTATGTTGGTGTTGATTGGTATTTATTAATTATATCGGTGTTGATTGGTATTTATTAATTATATTTTGTTGATTGGTATTTATTAATTATATCGGTGTTGATTGGTATTTATTAATTATATTTGTGTTGATTGGTATTTATTAATTATATTTGTGTGGATTGGTATTTATTAATTATATCGGTGTTGATTGGTATTTATTAATTATATTTGTGTGGATTGGTATTTATTAATTATATTTTTGTGGATTGGTATTTATAATTATATCGGTGTTGATTGGTATTTATTAATTATGTTGGTGTTGATTGGTATTTATAATTATATCGGTGTTGATTGGTATTTATAATTATATTTTTGTGGATTGGTATTTATTAATTATGTTGGTGTTGATTGGCATTTATTAATTATATTTGTGTGGATTGGTATTTATTAATTATGTTGGTGTTGATTGGTATTTATAATTATATTTGTGTTGATTGGTATTTATTAATTATATTTGTGTGGATTGGTATTTATTAATTATATCGGTGTTGATTGGTATTTATTAATTATATTTGTGTTGATTGGTATTTATTAATTATGTTGGTGTTGATTGGTATTTATTAATTATATCGGTGTTGATTGGTATTTATTAATTATATTTGTGTTGATTGGTATTTATTAATTATATCGGTGCTGATTGGTATTTATTAATTATGTTGGTGTGGATTGGTATTTATTAATTATATCGGTGTTGATTGGTATTTATTAATTATGTTGGTGTTGATTGGTATTTATTAATTATATTTGTGTTGATTGGCATTTATTAATTATATCGGTGTTGATTGGTATTTATTAATTATATTTGTGTTGATTGGTATTTATTAATTATATCGGTGTTGATTGGTATTTATTAATTATATTTGTGTGGATTGGTATTTATTAATTATATCGGTGTTGATTGGTATTCATTAATTATATTTGTGTGGATTGGTATTTATTAATTATGTTGGTGTTGATTGGTATTTATTAATTATATTTGTGTGGATTGGTATTTATAATTATGTTGGTGTTGATTGGTATTTATTAATTATATCGGTGTTGATTGGTATTTATTAATTATATTTGTGTTGATTGGTATTTATTAATTATGTTGGTGTTGATTGGTATTTATAATTATATCGGTGTTGATTGTTATTTATTAATTATGTTGGTGTTGATTGGTATTTATTAATTATATCGGTGTTGATTGGTATTAATTAATTATATTTGTGTGGATTGGTATTTATTAATTATATTGGTGTTGATTGGTATTTATTAATTATATTTGTGTGGATTGGTATTTATTAATTATGTTGGTGTTGATTGGTATTTATTAATTATATCGGTGTTGATTGGTATTTATTAATTATATTTGTGTTGATTGGTATTTATTAATTTTATCGGTGTTGATTGGTATTTATTAATTATATTTGTGTTGATTGGTATTTATTAATTATATCGGTGTTGATTGGTATTTATTAATTATATTTGTGTTGATTGGTATTTATTAATTATATCGGTGTTGATTGGTATTAATTAATTATATTTGTGTGGATTGGTATGTATTAATTATATTTATGTGGATTGGTATTTATAATTATATCGGTGTTGATTGGTATTTATTAATTATGTTGGTGTTGATTGGTATTTATAATTATATCGGTGTTGATTGGTATTTATAATTATATTTTTGTGGATTGGTATTTATTAATTATGTTGGTGTTGATTGGTATTTATTAATTATATTTGTGTGGATTGGTATTTATTAATTATGTTGGTGTTGATTGGTATTTATAATTATATTTGTGTTGATTGGTATTTATTAATTATATTTGTGTGGATTGGTATTTATTAATTATATCGGTGTTGATAGGTATTTATTAATTATATTTGTGTTGATTGGTATTTATTAATTATGTTGGTGTTGATTGGTATTTATTAATTATATCGGTGTTGATTGGTATTTATTAATTACATTTGTGTTGATTGGTATTTATTAATTATATCGGTGTTGATTGGTATTTATTAATTATGTTGGTGTGGATTGGTATTTATTAATTATATCGGTGTTGATTGGTATTTATTAATTATGTTGGTGTTGATTGGTATTTATTAATTATATTTGTGTTGATTGGCATTTATTAATTATATCGGTGTTGATTGGTATTTATTAATTATATTTGTGTTGATTGGTATTTATTAATTATATCGGTGTTGATTGGTATTTATTAATTATATTTGTGTGGATTTGTATTTATTAATTATATTGGTGTTGATTGTTATTTATTAATTATATTTGTGTGGATTGGTATTTATTAATTATGTTGGTGTTGATTGGTATTTATTAATTATATTTGTGTTGATTGGTATTTATTAATTATGTTGGTGTTGATTGGTATTTATTAATTATATTTGTGTTGATTGGTATTTATTAATTATGTTGGTGTTGATTGGTATTTATTAATTATATTTGTGTTGATTGGTATTTATTAATTATATCGGTGTTGATTGGTATTTATTAATTATGTGGTGTTGATTGGTATTTATTAATTATATTTGTGTTGATTGGTATTTATTAATTATATTGGTGTAGATTGGTATTTATTAATTATGTTGGTGTTGATTGGTATTTATTAATTATATTTGTGTTGATTGGTATTTATTGATTATATCGGTGTTGATTGGTATTTATTAATTATATTGGTGTTGATTGGTATTTATTAATTATGTTGGTGTTGATTGGTATTTATTAATTATATTTGTGTTGATTGGTATTTATTAATTATATCGGTGTTGATTGGTATTTATTAATTATATTGCTGTTGATTGGTATTTATTAATTATGTTGGTGTTGATTGGTATTTATTAATTATATCGGTGTTGATTGGTATTTATTAATTATATTTGTGTTGATTGGTATTTATTAATTATGTTGGTGTTGATTGGTATTTATTAATTATATTTGTGTGGATTGGTATTTATTAATTATGTTGGTGTGGATTGGTATTTATAATTATATTTGTGTTGATTGGTATTTATTAATTATGTTGGTGTTGATTGGTATTTATTAATTATATTTGTGTGGATTGGTATTTATTAATTATGTTGGTGTTGATTGGTATTTATAATTATATTTGTGTTGATTGGTATTTATTAATTATATTTGTGTTGATTGGTATTTATTAATTATATCGGTGTTGTTTGGTATTTATAATTATATTTGTGTTGATTGGTATTTATTAATTATATCGGTGTTGATTGGTATTTATTAATTATGTTGGTGTTGATTGGTATTTATAATTATATCGGTGTTGATTGGTATTTATTAATTATGTTGGTGTTGATTGGTATTTATTAATTATATTTGTGTGGATTGGTATTTATTAATTATGTTGGTGTTGATTGGTATTTATAATTATATCGGTGTTGATTGGTATTTATTAATTATGTTGGTGTTGATTGGTATTTATTAATTATATCGGTGTTGATTAGTATTTATTAATTATATTTGTGTTGTTTGGTATTTATTAATTTTATCGGTGTTGATTGGTATTTATTAATTATATTTGTGTTGATTGGTATTTATTAATTATATCGGTGTTGATTGGTATTTATTAATTGTGTTGGTGTTGATTGGTATTTATTAATTATATTTGTGTTGATTGGTATTTATTAATTATATCGGTGTTGATTGGTATTTATTAATTATGTCGGTGTTGATTGGTATTTATTAATTATATTTGTGTTGATTGGTATTTATTAATTATATCGGTGTTGATTGGTATTTATTAATTATATTTGTGTTGATTGGTATTTATTAATTATATCGGTGTTGATTGGTATTTATTAATTATATTGGTGTTGATTGCTATTTATTAATTATGTTGGTGTTGATTGGTATTTATAATTATATTTGTGTTGATTGGTATTTATTAATTATATTTGTGTGGATTGGTATTTATTAATTATATCGGTGTTGATTGGTATTTATTAATTATATTTGTGTTGATTGGTATTTATTAATTATGTTGGTGTTGATTGGTATTTATTAATTATATCGGTGTTGATTGGTATTTATTAATTATATTTGTGTTGATTGGTATTTATTAATTATATCGGTGCTGATTGGTATTTATTAATTATGTTGGTGTGGATTGGTATTTATTAATTATATCGGTGCTGATTGGTATTTATTAATTATGTTGGTGTGGATTGGTATTTATTAATTATATCGGTGTTGATTGGTATTTATTAATTATGTTGGTGTTGATTGGTATTTATTAATTATGTTGGTGTGGATTGGTATTTATTAATTATATCGGTGTTGATTGGTATTTATTAATTATATCGGTGTTGATTGGTATTTATTAATTATATTTGTGTTGATTGGTATTTATTAATTATATCGGTGTTGATTGGTATTTATTAATTATATTGGTGTTGATTGCTATTTATTAATTATGTTGGTGTTGATTGGTATTTATAATTATATTTGTGTTGATTGGTATTTATTAATTATATTTGTGTGGATTGGTATTTATTAATTATATCGGTGTTGATTGGTATTTATTAATTATATTTGTGTTGATTGGTATTTATTAATTATGTTGGTGTTGATTGGTATTTATTAATTATATCGGTGTTGATTGGTATTTATTAATTATATTTGTGTTGATTGGTATTTATTAATTATATCGGTGCTGATTGGTATTTATTAATTATGTTGGTGTGGATTGGTATTTATTAATTATATCGGTGTTGATTGGTATTTATTAATTATATTTGTGTTGATTGGCATTTATTAATTATATCGGTGTTGATTGGTATTTATTAATTATATTTGTGTTGATTGGTATTTATTAATTATATCGGTGTTGATTGGTATTTATTAATTATATTTGTGTGGATTGGTATTTATTAATTATATCGGTGTTGATTGGTATTCATTAATTATATTTGTGTGGATTGGTATTTATTAATTATGTTGGTGTTGATTGGTATTTATTAATTATATTTGTGTGGATTGGTATTTATAATTATGTTGGTGTTGATTGGTATTTATTAATTATATCGGTGTTGATTGGTATTTATTAATTATATTTGTGTTGATTGGTATTTATTAATTATGTTGGTGTTGATTGGTATTTATAATTATATCGGTGTTGATTGTTATTTATTAATTATGTTGGTGTTGATTGGTATTTATTAATTATATCGGTGTTGATTGGTATTAATTAATTATATTTGTGTGGATTGGTATTTATTAATTATATTGGTGTTGATTGGTATTTATTAATTATATTTGTGTGGATTGGTATTTATTAATTATGTTGGTGTTGATTGGTATTTATTAATTATATCGGTGTTGATTGGTATTTATTAATTATATTTGTGTTGATTGGTATTTATTAATTTTATCGGTGTTGATTGGTATTTATTAATTATATTTGTGTTGATTGGTATTTATTAATTATATCGGTGTTGATTGGTATTTATTAATTATGTTGGTGTTGATTGGTATTTATTAATTATATTTGTGTTGATTGGTATTTATTAATTATATCGGTGTTGATTGGTATTTATTAATTATGTTGGTGTTGATTGGTATTTATTAATTATATTTGTGTTGATTGGCATTTATTAATTATATCGGTGTTGATTGGTATTTATTAATTATATTTGTGTTGATTGGTATTTATTAATTATATCGGTGTTGATTGGTATTTATTAATTATATTTGTGTGGATTGGTATTTATTAATTATATCGGTGTTGATTGGTATTCATTAATTATATTTGTGTGGATTGGTATTTATTAATTATGTCGGTGTTGATTGGTATTTATTAATTATATTTGTGTGGATTGGTATTTATAATTATGTTGGTGTTGATTGGTATTTATTAATTATATCGGTGTTGATTGGTATTTATTAATTATATTTGTGTTGATTGGTATTTATTAATTATGTTGGTGTTGATTGGTATTATAATTATATCGGTGTTGATTGTTATTTATTAATTATGTTGGTGTTGATTGGTATTTATTAATTATATCGGTGTTGAATGGTATTTATTAATTATATTTGTGTGGATTGGTATTTATTAATTATATTGGTGTTGATTGGTATTTATTAATTATATTTGTGTGGATTGGTATTTATTAATTATGTTGGTGTTGATTGGTATTTATTAATTATATCGGTGTTGATTGGTATTTATTAATTATATTTGTGTTGATTGGTATTTATTAATTTTATCGGTGTTGATTGGTATTTATTAATTATATTTGTGTTGATTGGTATTTATTAATTATATCGGTGTTGATTGGTATTTATTAATTATGTTGGTGTTGATTGGTATTTATTAATTATATTTGTGTTGATTGGTATTTATTAATTATATCGGTGTTGATTGGTATTTATTAATTATGTTGGTGTTGATTGGTATTTATTAATTATATTTGTGTTGATTGGTATTTATTAATTATATCGGTGTTGATTGGTATTTATTAATTATGTTGGTGTTGATTGGTATTTATTAATTATATTTGTGTTGATTAGTATTTATTAATTATATCGGTGTTGATTGGTATTTATTAATTATATTTGTGTTGATTGGTATTTATTAATTATATTGGTGTTGATTGGTATTTATTAATTATGTTGGTGTTGATTGGTATTTATAATTATATTGGTGTTGATTGGTATTTATTAATTATATTTGGGTTGATTGGTATTTATTAATTATGTTGGTGTTGATTGGTATTTATTAATTATATCGGTGTTGATTGGTATTTATTAATTATATTTGTGTTGATTGGTATTTATTAATTATATCGGTGTTGATTGGTATTTATTAATTATATTTGTGTGATTGGTATTTATTAATTATATTTGTGTGGATTGGTATTTATTAATTATATCGGTGTTGATTGGTATTAATTAATTATATTTGTGTGGATTGGTATTTATTAATTATATTTTTGTGGATTGGTATTTATAATTATATCGGTGTTGATTGGTATTTATTAATTATGTTGGTGTTGATTGGTATTTATAATTATATCGGTGTTGATTGGTATTTATAATTATATTTTTGTGGATTGGTATTTATTAATTATGTTGGTGTTGATTGGTATTTATTAATTATATTTGTGTGGATTGGTATTTATTAATTATGTTGGTGTTGATTGGTATTTATAATTATATTTGTGTTGATTGGTATTTATTAATTATATTTGTGTGGATTGGTATTTATTAATTATATCGGTGTTGATAGGTATTTATTAATTATATTTGTGTTGATTGGTATTTATTAATTATGTTGGTGTTGATTTGTATTTATTAATTATATCGGTGTTGATTGGTATTTATTAATTATATTTGTGTTGATTGGTATTTATTAATTATATCGGTGTTGATTGGTATTTATTAATTATGTTGGTGTGGATTGGTATTTATTAATTATATCGGTGTTGATTGGTATTTATTAATTATGTTGGTGTTGATTGGTATTTATTAATTATATTTGTGTTGATTGGCATTTATTAATTATATCGGTGTTGATTGGTATTTATTAATTATATTTGTGTTGATTGGTATTTATTAATTATATCGGTGTTGATTGGTATTTATTAATTATATTTGTGTGGATTTGTATTTATTAATTATATTGGTGTTGATTGTTATTTATTAATTATATTTGTGTGGATTGGTATTTATTAATTATGTTGGTGTTGATTGGTATTTATTAATTATATTTGTGTTGATTGGTATTTATTAATTATGTTGGTGTTGATTGGTATTTATTAATTATATTTGTGTTGATTGGTATTTATTAATTATGTTGGTGTTGATTGGTATTTATTAATTATATTGGTGTTGATTCGTATTTATTAATTATGTTGGTGTTGATTGGTATTTATTAATTATATTTGTGTTGATTGGTATTTATTAATTATATTGGTGTTGATTGGTATTTATTAATTATGTTGGTGTTGATTGGTATTTATTAATTATATTGGTGTTGATTGGTATTTATTAATTATGTTGGTGTTGATTGGTATTTATTAATTATATTTGTGTTGATTGGTATTTATTAATTATGTTGGTGTTGATTGGTATTTATTAATTATATTTGTGTTGATTGGTATTTATTAATTATATCGGTGTTGATTGGTATTTATTAATTATATTGGTATTGATTGGTATTTATTAATTATGTGGTGTTGATTGGTATTTATTAATTATATTTGTGTTGATTGGTATTTATTAATTATATTGGTGTAGATTGGTATTTATTAATTATGTTGGTGTTGATTGGTATTTATTAATTATATTTGTGTTGATTGGTATTTATTAATTATATCGGTGTTGATTGGTATTTATTAATTATGTTGGTGTTGATTGGTATTTATTAATTATATTTGTGTTGATTGGTATTTATTAATTATATCGGTGTTGATTGGTATTTATTAATTATATTGCTGTTGATTGGTATTTATTAATTATGTTGGTGTTGATTGGTATTTATTAATTATATCGGTGTTGATTGGTATTTATTAATTATATTTGTGTTGATTGGTATTTATTAATTATGTTGGTGTTGATTGGTATTTATTAATTATATTTGTGTGGATTGGTATTTATTAATTATATTTGTGTTGATTGGTATTTATTAATTATGTTGGTGTTGATTGGTATTTATTAATTATATTGGTGTTGATTGGTATTTATTAATTATGTTGGTGTTGATTGGTATTTATTAATTATATTTGTGTTGATTGGTATTTATTAATTATGTTGGTGTTGATTGGTATTTATTAATTATATTTGTGTGGATTGGTATTTATTAATTATATTTGTGTTGATTGGTATTTATTAATTATATCGGTGTTGATTGGTATTTATTAATTATATTTGTGTTGATTGGTATTTATGAATTATGTTGGTGTTGATTGGTATTTATTAATTATATTTGTGTTGATTGGTATTTATTAATTATGTTGGTATTGATTGGTATTTATTAATTATATTTGTGTTGATTGGTATTTATTAATTATGTTGGTGTTGATTGGTATTTATTAATTATATTTGTGTGGATTGGTATTTATTAATTATGTTGGTGTTGATTGGTATTTATAATTATATCGGTGTTGATTGGTATTTATTAATTATGTTGGTGTTGATTGGTATTTATTAATTATATTTGTGTGGATTGGTATTTATAATTATATTTGTGTTGATTGGTATTTATTAATTATATTTGTGTTGATTGGTATTTATTAATTATGTTGGTGTGGATTGGTATTTATTAATTATATTTGTGTGGATTGGTATTTAATAATTATGTTGGTGTTGATTGGTATTTATTAATTATATCGGTGTTGATTGGTATTTATTAATTATATTTGTGTTTATTGGTATTTATTAATTATGTTGGTGTTGATTGGTATTTATAATTATATCGGTGTTGATTGGTATTTATTAATTATGTTGGTGTTGATTGGTATTTATTAATTATATCGGTGTTGATTGGTATTTATTAATTATATTTGTGTTGATTGGTATTTATTAATTATATTGGTGTTGATTGGTATTTATTAATTATATTTGTGTGGATTGGTATTTATTAATTATGTTGGTGTTGATTGGTATTTATAATTATATCGGTGTTGATTGGTATTTATTAATTATGTTGGTGTTGATTGGTATTTATTAATTATATCGGTGTTGATTGGTATTTATTAATTATGTTGGTGTTGATTGGTATTTATAATTATATCGGTGTTGATTGGTATTTATTAATTATATTGGTGTTGATTGGTATTTATTAATTATATTTGTGTGGATTGGTATTTATTAATTATGCTGGTGTTGATTGGTATTTATAATTATATTTGTGTTGATTGGTATTTATTAATTATGTTGGTGTGGATTGGTATTTATAATTATATTTGTGTTGATTGGTATTTATTAATTATATTTGTGTGGATTCGTATTTATTAATTATATTTGTGTGGATTTGTATTTAATAATTATGTTGGTGTTGATTGGTATTTATTAATTATATTTGTGTGGATTGGTATTTATAATTATATTTGTGTGGATTGGTATTTATTAATTATGTTGGTGTTGATTGGTATTTATTAATTATATTTGTGTGGATTGGTATTTATAATTATGTTGGTGTGGATTGGTATTTATTAATTATATTTGTGTTGATTGGTATTTATAATTATGTTTGTGTGGATTGGTATTTATAATTATGTTGCTGTGGATTCGTATTTATTAATTATGTTGGTGTTGATTGGTATTTATTAATTATATTTGTGTGGATTGGTATTTATTAATTATATTTGTGTTGATTGGTATTTATTAATTATATCGGTGTTGATTGGTATTTATTAATTATATTGGTGTTGATTGGTATTTATAATTATGTTTGTGTGGATTGGTATTTATAATTATGTTGCTGTGGATTGGTATTTATTAATTATGTTGGTGTTGATTGGTATTTATTAATTATATTTGTGTGGATTGGTATTTATTAATTATATCGGTGTTGATTGGTATTTATTAATTATGTCGGTGTTGATTGGTATTTATTAATTATATTTGTGTTGATTGGTATTTATTAATTATATCGGTGTTGATTGGTATTTATTAATTATATTGGTGTTGATTGCTATTTATTAATTATGTTGGTGTTGATTGGTATTTATTAATTATATTTGTGTGGATTGGTATTTATTAATTATATTTGTGTTGATTGGTATTTATTAATTATATCGGTGTTGATTGGTATTTATTAATTATATTGGTGTTGATTGGTATTTATTAATTATATTTGTGTTGATTGGTATTTATAATTATGTTTGTGTGGATTGGTATTTATAATTATGTTGCTGTGGATTGGTATATATTAATTATGTTGGTGTTGATTGGTATTTATTAATTATATTTGTGTGGATTGGTATTTATTAATTATATCGGTGTTGATTGGTATTTATTAATTATGTCGGTGTTGATTGGTATTTATTAATTATATTTGTGTTGATTGGTATTTATTAATTATATCGGTGTTGATTGGTATTTATTAATTATATTTGTGTTGATTGGTATTTATTAATTATATCGGTGTTGATTGGTATTTATTAATTATATTGGTGTTGATTGCTATTTATTAATTATGTTGGTGTTGATTGGTATTTATAATTATATTGGTGTTGATTGGTATTTATTAATTATATTTGTGTTGATTGGTATTTATTAATTATGTTGGTGTTGATTGGTATTTATTAATTATATCGGTGTTGATTGGTATTTATTAATTATATTTTGTTGATTGGTATTTATTAATTATATCGGTGTTGATTGGTATTTATTAATTATATTTGTGTTGATTGGTATTTATTAATTATATTTGTGTGGATTGGTATTTATTAATTATATCGGTGTTGATTGGTATTTATTAATTATATTTGTGTGGATTGGTATTTATTAATTATATTTTTGTGGATTGGTATTTATAATTATATCGGTGTTGATTGGTATTTATTAATTATGTTGGTGTTGATTGGTATTTATAATTATATCGGTGTTGATTGGTATTTATAATTATATTTTTGTGGATTGGTATTTATTAATTATGTTGGTGTTGATTGGCATTTATTAATTATATTTGTGTGGATTGGTATTTATTAATTATGTTGGTGTTGATTGGTATTTATAATTATATTTGTGTTGATTGGTATTTATTAATTATATTTGTGTGGATTGGTATTTATTAATTATATCGGTGTTGATTGGTATTTATTAATTATATTTGTGTTGATTGGTATTTATTAATTATGTTGGTGTTGATTGGTATTTATTAATTATATCGGTGTTGATTGGTATTTATTAATTATATTTGTGTTGATTGGTATTTATTAATTATATCGGTGCTGATTGGTATTTATTAATTATGTTGGTGTGGATTGGTATTTATTAATTATATCGGTGTTGATTGGTATTTATTAATTATGTTGGTGTTGATTGGTATTTATTAATTATATTTGTGTTGATTGGCATTTATTAATTATATCGGTGTTGATTGGTATTTATTAATTATATTTGTGTTGATTGGCATTTATTAATTATATCGGTGTTGATTGGTATTTATTAATTATATTTGTGTGGATTGGTATTTATTAATTATATCGGTGTTGATTGGTATTCATTAATTATATTTGTGTGGATTGGTATTTATTAATTATGTTGGTGTTGATTGGTATTTATTAATTATATTTGTGTGGATTGGTATTTATAATTATGTTGGTGTTGATTGGTATTTATTAATTATATCGGTGTTGATTGGTATTTATTAATTATATTTGTGTTGATTGGTATTTATTAATTATGTTGGTGTTGATTGGTATTTATAATTATATCGGTGTTGATTGTTATTTATTAATTATGTTGGTGTTGATTGGTATTTATTAATTATATCGGTGTTGATTGGTATTTATTAATTATATTTGTGTGGATTGGTATTTATTAATTATATTGGTGTTGATTGGTATTTATTAATTATATTTGTGTGGATTGGTATTTATTAATTATGTTGGTGTTGATTGGTATTTATTAATTATATCGGTGTTGATTGGTATTTATTAATTATATTTGTGTTGATTGGTATTTATTAATTTTATCGGTGTTGATTGGTATTTATTAATTATATTTGTGTTGATTGGTATTTATTAATTATATCGGTGTTGATTGGTATTTATTAATTATGTTGGTGTTGATTGGTATTTATTAATTATATTTGTGTTGATTGGTATTTATTAATTATATCGGTGTTGATTGGTATTTATTAATTATGTTGGTGTTGATTGGTATTTATTAATTATATTTGTGTTGATTAGTATTTATTAATTATATCGGTGTTGATTGGTATTTATTAATTATATTTGTGTTGATTGGTATTTATTAATTATATTGGTGTTGATTGGTATTTATTAATTATGTTGGTGTTGATTGGTATTTATAATTATATTGGTGTTGATTGGTATTTATTAATTATATTTGGGTTGATTTGTATTTATTAATTATGTTGGTGTTGATTGGTATTTATTAATTATATCGGTGTTGATTGGTATTTATTAATTATATTTGTGTTGATTGGTATTTATTAATTATATCGGTGTTGATTGGTATTTATTAATTATATTTGTGTTGATTGGTATTTATTAATTATATTTGTGTGGATTGGTATTTATTAATTATATCGGTGTTGATTGGTATTAATTAATTATATTTGTGTGGATTGGTATTTATTAATTATATTTTTGTGGATTGGTATTTATAATTATATCGGTGTTGATTGGTATTTATTAATTATGTTGATGTTGATTGGTATTTATAATTATATCGGTGTTGATTGGTATTTATAATTATATTTTTGTGGATTGGTATTTATTAATTATGTTGGTGTTGATTGGTATTTATTAATTATATTTGTGTGGATTGGTATTTATTAATTATGTTGGTGTTGATTGGTATTTATAATTATATTTGTGTTGATTGGTATTTATTAATTATATTTGTGTGGATTGGTATTTATTAATTATATCGGTGTTGATAGGTATTTATTAATTATGTTGGTGTTGATTGGTATTTATTAATTATATCGGTGTTGATTGGTATTTATTAATTATATTTGTGTTGATTGGTATTTATTAATTATATCGGTGTTGATTGGTATTTATTAATTATGTTGGTGTGGATTGGTATTTATTAATTATATCGGTGTTGATTGGTATTTATTAATTATGTTGGTGTTGATTGGTATTTATTAATTATATTTGTGTTGATTGGCATTTATTAATTATATCGGTGTTGATTGGTATTTATTAATTATATTTGTGTTGATTGGTATTTATTAATTATATCGGTGTTGATTGGTATTTATAAATTATATTTGTGTGGATTTGTATTTATTAATTATATTGGTGTTGATTGTTATTTATTAATTATATTTGTGTGGATTGGTATTTATTAATTATGTTGGTGTTGATTGGTATTTATTAATTATATTTGTGTTGATTGGTATTTATTAATTATGTTGGTGTTGATTGGTATTTATTAATTATATTTGTGTTAATTGGTATTTATTAATTATATTGGTGTTGATTCGTATTTATTAATTATGTTGGTGTTGATTGGTATTTATTAATTATATTTGTGTTGATTGGTATTTATTAATTATATTGGTGTTGATTGGTATTTATTAATTATGTTGGTGTTGATTGGTATTTATTAATTATATTTGTGTTGATTGGTATTTATTAATTATATTGGTGTTGATTGGTATTTATTAATTATGTTGGTGTTGATTGGTATTTATTAATTATATTTGTGTTGATTGGTATTTATTAATTATGTTGGTGTTGATTGGTATTTATTAATTATATTTGTGTTGATTGGTATTTATTAATTATATCGGTGTTGATTGGTATTTATTAATTATATTGGTATTGATTGGTATTTATTAATTATGTGGTGTTGATTGGTATTTATTAATTATATTTGTGTTGATTGGTATTTATTAATTATATTGGTGTAGATTGGTATTTATTAATTATGTTGGTGTTGATTGGTATTTATTAATTATATTTGTGTTGATTGGTATTTATTAATTATATCGGTGTTGATTGGTATTTATTAATTATATTGGTGTTGATTGGTATTTATTAATTATGTTGGTGTTGATTGGTATTTATTAATTATATTTGTGTTGATTGGTATTTATTAATTATATCGGTGTTGATTGGTATTTATTAATTATATTGCTGTTGATTGGTATTTATTAATTATGTTGGTGTTGATTGGTATTTATTAATTATATCGGTGTTGATTGGTATTTATTAATTATATTTGTGTTGATTGGTATTTATTAATTATGTTGGTGTTGATTGGTATTTATTAATTATATTTGTGTGGATTGGTATTTATTAATTATATTTGTGTTGATTGGTATTTATTAATTATGTTGGTGTTGATTGGTATTTATTAATTATATCGGTGTTGATTGGTATTTATTAATTATATTGGTGTTGATTGGTATTTATTAATTATGTTGGTGTTGATTGGTATTTATTAATTATATTTGTGTTGATTGGTATTTATTAATTATGTTGGTGTTGATTGGTATTTATTAATTATATTTGTGTGGATTGGTATTTATAATTATATCGGTGTTGATTGGTATTTATTAATTATGTTGGTGTTGATTGGTATTTATAATTATATCGGTGTTGATTGGTATTTATAATTATATTTTTGTGGATTGGTATTTATTAATTATGTTGGTGTTGATTGGCATTTATTAATTATATTTGTGTGGATTGGTATTTATTAATTATGTTGGTGTTGATTGGTATTTATAATTATATTTGTGTTGATTGGTATTTATTAATTATATTTGTGTGGATTGGTATTTATTAATTATATCGGTGTTGATTGGTATTTATTAATTATATTTGTGTTGATTGGTATTTATTAATTATGTTGGTGTTGATTGGTATTTATTAATTATATCGGTGTTGATTGGTATTTATTAATTATATTTGTGTTGATTGGTATTTATTAATTATATCGGTGCTGATTGGTATTTATTAATTATGTTGGTGTGGATTGGTATTTATTAATTATATCGGTGTTGATTGGTATTTATTAATTATGTTGGTGTTGATTGGTATTTATTAATTATATTTGTGTTGATTGGCATTTATTAATTATATCGGTGTTGATTGGTATTTATTAATTATATTTGTGTTGATTGGTATTTATTAATTATATCGGTGTTGATTGGTATTTATTAATTATATTTGTGTGGATTGGTATTTATTAATTATATCGGTGTTGATTGGTATTCATTAATTATATTTGTGTGGATTGGTATTTATTAATTATGTTGGTGTTGATTGGTATTTATTAATTATATTTGTGTGGATTGGTATTTATAATTATGTTGGTGTTGATTGGTATTTATTAATTATATCGGTCTTGATTGGTATTTATTAATTATATTTGTGTTGATTGGTATTTATTAATTATGTTGGTGTTGATTGGTATTTATAATTATATCGGTGTTGATTGTTATTTATTAATTATGTTGGTGTTGATTGGTATTTATTAATTATATCGGTGTTGATTGGTATTTATTAATTATATTTGTGTGGATTGGTATTTATTAATTATATTGGTGTTGATTGGTATTTATTAATTATATTTGTGTGGATTGGTATTTATTAATTATGTTGGTGTTGATTGGTATTTATTAATTATATCGGTGTTGATTGGTATTTATTAATTATATTTGTGTTGATTGGTATTTATTTATTTTATCGGTGTTGATTGGTATTTATTAATTATATTTGTGTTGATTGGTATTTATTAATTATATCGGTGTTGATTGGTATTTATTAATTATGTTGGTGTTGATTGGTATTTATTAATTATATTTGTGTTGATTGGTATTTATTAATTATATCGGTGTTGATTGGTATTTATTAATTATGTTGGTGTTGATTGGTATTTATTAATTATATTTGTGTTGATTAGTATTTATTAATTATATCGGTGTTGATTGGTATTTATTAATTATATTTGTGTTGATTGGTATTTATTAATTATATTGGTGTTGATTGGTATTTATTAATTATGTTGGTGTTGATTGGTATTTATAATTATATTGGTGTTGATTGGTATTTATTAATTATATTTGGGTTGATTTGTATTTATTAATTATGTTGGTGTTGATTGGTATTTATTAATTATATCGGTGTTGATTGGTATTTATTAATTATATTTGTGTTGATTGGTATTTATTAATTATATCGGTGTTGATTGGTATTTATTAATTATATTTGTGTTGATTGGTATTTATTAATTATATTTGTGTGGATTGGTATTTATTAATTATATCGGTGTTGATTGGTATTAATTAATTATATTTGTGTGGATTGGTATTTATTAATTATATTTTTGTGGATTGGTATTTATAATTATATCGGTGTTGATTGGTATTTATTAATTATGTTGATGTTGATTGGTATTTATAATTATATCGGTGTTGATTGGTATTTATAATTATATTTTTGTGGATTGGTATTTATTAATTATGTTGGTGTTGATTGGTATTTATTAATTATATTTGTGTGGATTGGTATTTATTAATTATGTTGGTGTTGATTGGTATTTATAATTATATTTGTGTTGATTGGTATTTATTAATTATATTTGTGTGGATTGGTATTTATTAATTATATCGGTGTTGATAGGTATTTATTAATTATGTTGGTGTTGATTGGTATTTATTAATTATATCGGTGTTGATTGGTATTTATTAATTATATTTGTGTTGATTGGTATTTATTAATTATATCGGTGTTGATTGGTATTTATTAATTATGTTGGTGTGGATTGGTATTTATTAATTATATCGGTGTTGATTGGTATTTATTAATTATGTTGGTGTTGATTGGTATTTATTAATTATATTTGTGTTGATTGGCATTTATTAATTATATCGGTGTTGATTGGTATTTATTAATTATATTTGTGTTGATTGGTATTTATTAATTATATCGGTGTTGATTGGTATTTATTAATTATATTTGTGTGGATTTGTATTTATTAATTATATTGGTGTTGATTGTTATTTATTAATTATATTTGTGTGGATTGGTATTTATTAATTATGTTGGTGTTGATTGGTATTTATTAATTATATTTGTGTTGATTGGTATTTATTAATTATGTTGGTGTTGATTGGTATTTATTAATTATATTTGTGTTAATTGGTATTTATTAATTATATTGGTGTTGATTCGTATTTATTAATTATGTTGGTGTTGATTGGTATTTATTAATTATATTTGTGTTGATTGGTATTTATTAATTATATTGGTGTTGATTGGTATTTATTAATTATGTTGGTGTTGATTGGTATTTATTAATTATATTTGTGTTGATTGGTATTTATTAATTATATTGGTGTTGATTGGTATTTATTAATTATGTTGGTGTTGATTGGTATTTATTAATTATATTTGTGTTGATTGGTATTTATTAATTATGTTGGTGTTGATTGGTATTTATTAATTATATTTGTGTTGATTGGTATTTATTAATTATATCGGTGTTGATTGGTATTTATTAATTATATTGGTATTGATTGGTATTTATTAATTATGTGGTGTTGATTGGTATTTATTAATTATATTTGTGTTGATTGGTATTTATTAATTATATTGGTGTAGATTGGTATTTATTAATTATGTTGGTGTTGATTGGTATTTATTAATTATATTTGTGTTGATTGGTATTTATTAATTATATCGGTGTTGATTGGTATTTATTAATTATATTGGTGTTGATTGGTATTTATTAATTATGTTGGTGTTGATTGGTATTTATTAATTATATTTGTGTTGATTGGTATTTATTAATTATATCGGTGTTGATTGGTATTTATTAATTATATTGCTGTTGATTGGTATTTATTAATTATGTTGGTGTTGATTGGTATTTATTAATTATATCGGTGTTGATTGGTATTTATTAATTATATTTGTGTTGATTGGTATTTATTAATTATGTTGGTGTTGATTGGTATTTATTAATTATATTTGTGTGGATTGGTATTTATTAATTATATTTGTGTTGATTGGTATTTATTAATTATGTTGGTGTTGATTGGTATTTATAATTATATCGGTGTTGATTGATATTTATTAATTATGTTGGTGTTGATTGGTATTTATAATTATATCGGTGTTGATTGGTATTTATAATTATATTTTTGTGGATTGGTATTTATTAATTATGTTGGTGTTGATTGGCATTTATTAATTATATTTGTGTGGATTGGTATTTATTAATTATGTTGGTGTTGATTGGTATTTATAATTATATTTGTGTTGATTGGTATTTATTAATTATATTTGTGTGGATTGGTATTTATTAATTATATCGGTGTTGATTGGTATTTATTAATTATATTTGTGTTGATTGGTATTTATTAATTATGTTGGTGTTGATTGGTATTTATTAATTATATCGGTGTTGATTGGTATTTATTAATTATATTTGTGTTGATTGGTATTTATTAATTATATCGGTGCTGATTGGTATTTATTAATTATGTTGGTGTGGATTGGTATTTATTAATTATATCGGTGTTGATTGGTATTTATTAATTATGTTGGTGTTGATTGGTATTTATTAATTATATTTGTGTTGATTGGCATTTATTAATTATATCGGTGTTGATTGGTATTTATTAATTATATTTGTGTTGATTGGTATTTATTAATTATATCGGTGTTGATTGGTATTTATTAATTATATTTGTGTGGATTGGTATTTATTAATTATATCGGTGTTGATTGGTATTCATTAATTATATTTGTGTGGATTGGTATTTATTAATTATGTTGGTGTTGATTGGTATTTATTAATTATATTTGTGTGGATTGGTATTTATAATTATGTTGGTGTTGATTGGTATTTATTAATTATATCGGTGTTGATTGGTATTTATTAATTATATTTGTGTTGATTGGTATTTATTAATTATGTTGGTGTTGATTGGTATTTATAATTATATCGATGTTGATTGTTATTTATTAATTATGTTGGTGTTGATTGGTATTTATTAATTATATCGGTGTTGATTGGTATTTATTAATTATATTTGTGTGGATTGGTATTTATTAATTATATTGGTGTTGATTGGTATTTATTAATTATATTTGTGTGGATTGGTATTTATTAATTATGTTGGTGTTGATTGGTATTTATTAATTATATCGGTGTTGATTGGAATTTATTAATTATATTTGTGTTGATTGGTATTTATTTATTTTATCGGTGTTGATTGGTATTTATTAATTATATTTGTGTTGATTGGTATTTATTAATTATATCGGTGTTGATTGGTATTTATTAATTATGTTGGTGTTGATTGGTATTTATTAATTATATTTGTGTTGATTGGTATTTATTAATTATATCGGTGTTGATTGGTATTTATTAATTATGTTGGTGTTGATTGGTATTTATTAATTATATTTGTGTTGATTAGTATTTATTAATTATATCGGTGTTGATTGGTATTTATTAATTATATTTGTGTTGATTGGTATTTATTAATTATATTGGTGTTGATTGGTATTTATTAATTATGTTGGTGTTGATTGGTATTTATAATTATATTGGTGTTGATTGGTATTTATTAATTATATTTGGGTTGATTTGTATTTATTAATTATGTTGGTGTTGATTGGTATTTATTAATTATATCGGTGTTGATTGGTATTTATTAATTATATTTGTGTTGATTGGTATTTATTAATTATATCGGTGTTGATTGGTATTTATTAATTATATTTGTGTTGATTGGTATTTATTAATTATATTTGTGTGGATTGGTATTTATTAATTATATCGGTGTTGATTGGTATTAATTAATTATATTTGTGTGGATTGGTATTTATTAATTATATTTTTGTGGATTGCTATTTATAATTATATCGGTGTTGATTGGTATTTATTAATTATGTTGATGTTGATTGGTATTTATAATTATATCGGTGTTGATTGGTATTTATAATTATATTTTTGTGGATTGGTATTTATTAATTATGTTGGTGTTGATTGGTATTTATTAATTATATTTGTGTGGATTGGTATTTATTAATTATGTTGGTGTTGATTGGTATTTATAATTATATTTGTGTTGATTGGTATTTATTAATTATATTTGTGTGGATTGGTATTTATTAATTATATCGGTGTTGATAGGTATTTATTAATTATGTTGGTGTTGATTGGTATTTATTAATTATATCGGTGTTGATTGGTATTTATTAATTATATTTGTGTTGATTGGTATTTATTAATTATATCGGTGTTGATTGGTATTTATTAATTATGTTGGTGTTGATTGGTATTTATTAATTATATCGGTGTTGATTGGTATTTATTAATTATGTTGGTGTTGATTGGTATTTATTAATTATATTTGTGTTGATTGGCATTTATTAATTATATCGGTGTTGATTGGTATTTATTAATTATATTTGTGTTGATTGGTATTTATTAATTATATCGGTGTTGATTGGTATTTATTAATTATATTTGTGTGGATTTGTATTTATTAATTATATTGGTGTTGATTGTTATTTATTAATTATATTTGTGTGGATTGGTATTTATTAATTATGTTGGTGTTGATTGGTATTTATTAATTATATTTGTGTTGATTGGTATTTATTAATTATGTTGGTGTTGATTGGTATTTATTAATTATATTTGTGTTAATTGGTATTTATTAATTATATTGGTGTTGATTCGTATTTATTAATTATGTTGGTGTTGATTGGTATTTATTAATTATATTTGTGTTGATTGGTATTTATTAATTACATTGGTGTTGATTGGTATTTATTAATTATGTTGGTGTTGATTGGTATTTATTAATTATATTTGTGTTGATTGGTATTTATTAATTATATTGGTGTTGATTGGTATTTATTAATTATGTTGGTGTTGATTGGTATTTATTAATTATATTTGTGTTGATTGGTATTTATTAATTATGTTGGTGTTGATTGGTATTTATTAATTATATTTGTGTTGATTGGTATTTATTAATTATATCGGTGTTGATTGGTATTTATTAATTATATTGGTATTGATTGGTATTTATTAATTATGTGGTGTTGATTGGTATTTATTAATTATATTTGTGTTGATTGGTATTTATTAATTATATTGGTGTAGATTGGTATTTATTAATTATGTTGGTGTTGATTGGTATTTATTAATTATATTTGTGTTGATTGGTATTTATTAATTATATCGTTGTTGATTGGTATTTATTAATTATATTGGTGTTGATTGGTATTTATTAATTATGTTGGTGTTGATTGGTATTTATTAATTATATTTGTGTTGATTGGTATTTATTAATTATATCGGTGTTGATTGGTATTTATTAATTATATTGCTGTTGATTGGTATTTATTAATTATGTTGGTGTTGATTGGTATTTATTAATTATATCGGTGTTGATTGGTATTTATTAATTATATTTGTGTTGATTGGTATTTATTAATTATGTTGGTGTTGATTGGTATTTATTAATTATATTTGTGTGGATTGGTATTTATTAATTATATTTGTGTTGATTGGTATTTATTAATTATGTTGGTGTTGATTGGTATTTATTAATTATATCGGTGTTGATTGGTATTTATTAATTATATTGGTGTTGATTGGTATTTATTAATTATGTTGGTGTTGATTGGTATTTATTAATTATATTTGTGTTGATTGGTATTTATTAATTATGTTGGTGTTGATTGGTATTTATTAATTATATTTGTGTGGATTGGTATTTATTAATTATATTTGTGTTGATTGGTATTTATTAATTATATCGGTGTTGATTGGTATTTATTAATTATATTTGTGTTGATTGTTATTTATGAATTATGTTGGTGCTGATTGGTATTTATTAATTATATTTGTGTTGATTGGTATTTATTAATTATGTTGGTATTGATTGGTATTTATTAATTATATTTGTGTTGATTGGTATTTATTAATTATGTTGGTGTTGATTGGTATTTATTAATTATATTTGTGTTGATTGGTATTTATTAATTATGTTGGTATTGATTGGTATTTATTAATTATATTTGTGTTGATTGGTATTTATTAATTATATTTGTGTTGATTGGCACTTATTAATTATGTTGGTGTGGATTGGTACTTATTAATTATATTTGTGTTGATTGGTATTTATTAATTATATTTGTGTTGATTGGTATTTATTAATTATGTTGGTATTGATTGGTATTTATTAATTATATTTGTGTTGATTGGTATTTATTAATTATGTTGGTATTGATTGGTATTTATTAATTATATTTGTGTTGATTGGTATTTATTAATTATGTTGATATTGATTGGTATTTATTAATTATATTTGTGTTGATTGGTATTTATTAATTATATCGGTGTTGTTTGGTATTTATAATTATATTTGTGTTGATTGGTATTTATTAATTATATTTGTGTTGATTGGTATTTATTAATTATGTTGGTGTGGATTGGTATTTATTAATTATATTTGTGTTGATTGGTATTTATTAATTATGTTGGTGTGGATTGGTATTTATAATTATATTTGTGTTGATTGGTATTTATTAATTATGTTGGTGTTGATTGGTATTTATTAATTATATTTGTGTGGATTGGTATTTATTAATTATGTTGGTGTTGATTGGTATTTATTAATTATATTTGTGTTGATTGGTATTTATAATAATATTTGTGTTGATTGGTATTTATTAATTATATTGGTGTTGATTGGTATTTATTAATTATATTTGTGTGGATTGGTATTTATTAATTATGTTGGTGTTGATTGGTATTTATAGTTATATTTGTGTTGATTGTTATTTATTAATTATATTTTTGTGGATTGGTATTTATTAATTATATTGGTGTTGATTGGTATTAATTAATTATATTTGTGTGGATTGGTATTTATTAATTATATTGGTGTTGATTGGTATTTATTAATTATGTTGGTGTTGATTGGTATTTATAATTATATCGGTGTTGATTGGTATTTATTAATTATGTTGGTGTTGATTGGTATTTATTAATTATATCGGTGTTGATTGGTATTTATTAATTATATTTGTGTTGATTGGTATTTATTAATTATATTGGTGTTGATTGGTATTTATTAATTATATTTGTGTGGATTGGTATTTATTAATTATGTTGGTGTTGATTGGTATTTATAGTTATATTTGTGTTGATTGTTATTTATTAATTATGTTTTTGTGGATTGGTATTTATTAATTATATTGGTGTTGATTGGTATTTATTAATTATATTTGTGTGGATTGGTATTTATTAATTATATTGGTGTTGATTGGTATTTATTAATTATGTTGGTGTTGATTGGTATTTATAACTATATCGGTGTTGATTGGTATTTATTAATTATGTTGGTGTTGATTGGTATTTATTAATTATATCGGTGTTGATTGGTATTTATTAATTATATTTGTGTTGATTGGTATTTATTAATTATATTGGTGTTGATTGGTATTTATTAATTATATTTGTGTGGATTGGTATTTATTAATTATGTTGGTGTTGATTGGTATTTATAATTATATCGGTGTTGATTGGTATTTATTAATTATGTTGGTGTTGATTGGTATTTATAATTATATCGGTGTTGATTGGTATTTATTAATTATATCGGTGTTGATTGGTATTTATTAATTATATTGGTGTTGATTGGTATTTATTAATTATATTTGTGTGGATTGGTATTTATTAATTATGTTGGTGTTGATTGGTATTTATAATTATATCGGTGTTGATTGGTATTTATTAATTATGTTGGTGTTGATTGGTATTTATTAATTATATCGGTGTTGATTGGTATTTATTAATTATATTTGTGTTGATTGGTATTTATTAATTTTATCGGTGTTGATTGGTATTTATTAATTATATTTGTGTTGATTGGTATTTATTAATTATATCGGTGTTGATTGGTATTTATTAATTATGTTGGTGTTGATTGGTATTTATTAATTATATTTGTGTTGATTGGTATTTATTAATTATATTTGTGTTGATTGGTATTTATTAATTATATCGGTGTTGATTGGTATTTATTAATTATGTTGGTGTTGATTGGTATTTATTAATTATATTTGTGTTGATTGGTATTTATAAATTATATCGGTGTTGATTGGTATTTATTAATTATATTTGTGTTGATTGGTATTTATTAATTATATCGGTGTTGATTGGTATTTATTAATTATATTGGTGTTGATTGGTATTTATTAATTATATTTGTGTTGATTGGTATTTATTAATTATGTTGGTATTGATTGGTATTTATTAATTATATTTGTGTTGATTGGTATTTATTAATTATGTTGGTATTGATTGGTATTTATTAATTATATTTGTGTTGATTGGTATTTATTAATTATGTTGGTATTGATTGGTATTTATTAATTATATTTGTGTGGATTGGTATTTATTAATTATGTTGGTGTTGATTGGTATTTATTAATTATATTTGTGTTGATTGGTATTTATTAATTATATTGGTGTTGATTGGTATTTATTAATTATATTTGTGTGTATTGGTATTTATTAATTATGTTGGTGTTGATTGGTATTTATAGTTATATTTGTGTTGATTGTTATTTATTAATAATATTTTTGTGGATTGGTATTTATTAATTATATTGGTGTTGATTGGTATTTATTAATTATATTTGTGTGGATTGGTATTTATTAATTATATTGGTGTTGATTGGTATTTATTAATTATGTTGGTGTTGATTGGTATTTATAATTATATCGGTGTTGATTGGTATTTATTAATTATGTTGGTGTTGATTGGTATTTATTAATTATATCGGTGTTGATTGGTATTTATTAATTATATTTGTGTTGATTGGTATTTATTAATTATATTGGTGTTGATTGGTATTTATTAATTATATTTGTGTGGATTGGTATTTATTAATTATGTTGGTGTTGATTGGTATTTATAGTTATATTTGTGTTGATTGTTATTTATTAATTATATTTTTGTGGATTGGTATTTATTAATTATATTGGTGTTGATTGGTATTTATTAATTATATTTGTGTGGATTGGTATTTATTAATTATATTGGTGTTGATTGGTATTTATTAATTATGTTGGTGTTGATTGGTATTTATAATTATATCGGTGTTGATTGGTATTTATTAATTATGTTGGTGTTGATTGGTATTTATTAATTATATCGGTGTTGATTGGTATTTATTAATTATATTTGTGTTGATTGGTATGTATTAATTATATTGGTGTTGATTGGTATTTATTAATTATATTTGTGTGGATTGGTATTTATTAATTATGTTGGTGTTGATTGGTATTTATAATTATATCGGTGTTGATTGGTATTTATTGATTATGTTGGTGTTGATTGGTATTTATAATTATATCGGTGTTGATTGGTATTTATTAATTATATCGGTGTTGATTGGTATTTATTAATTATATTGGTGTTGATTGGTATTTATTAATTATATTTGTGTGGATTGGTATTTATTAATTATGTTGGTGTTGATTGGTATTTATAATTATATCGGTGTTGATTGGTATTTATTAATTATGTTGGTGTTGATTGGTATTTATTAATTATATCGGTGTTGATTGGTATTTATTAATTATATTTGTGTTGATTGGTATTTAATAATTTTATCGGTGTTGATTGGTATTTATTAATTATATTTGTGTTGATTGGTATTTATTAAATATATTGGTGTTGATTGGTATTTATTAATTATGTTGGTGTTGATTGGTATTTATTAATTATATTTGTGTTGATTGGTATTTATTAATTATATCGGTGTTGATTGGTATTTATTAATTATGTTGGTGTTGATTGGTATTTATTAATTATATTTGTGTTGATTGGTATTTATAAATTATATCGGTGTTGATTGGTATTTATTAATTATATTTGTGTTGATTGGTATTTATTAATTATATCGGTGTTGATTGGTATTTATTAATTATATTGGTGTTGATTGGTATTTATTAATTATATCGGTGTTGATTGGTATTTATTAATTATATTTGTGTTGATTGGTATTTATTAATTATATTTGTGTGGATTGGTATTTATTAATTATATCGGTGTTGATTGGTATTTATTAATTATGTTGGTGTTAATTGGTATTTATAATTATATCGGTGTTGATTGGTATTTATAATTATATTTTTGTGGATGGTTTTTTATTAATTATGTTGGTGTTGATTGGTATTTATTAATTATATTTGTGTGGATTGGTATTTATTAATTATGTTGGTGTTGATTGGTATTTATAATTATATCGGTGTTGATTGGTATTTATAATTATATTTTTGTGGATTGGTATTTATTAATTATGTTGGTGTTGATTGGTATTTATTAATTATATTTGTGTGGATTGGTATTTATTAATTATGTTGGTGTTGATTGGTATTTATAATTATATTTGTGTTGATTGGTATTTATTAATTATATTTGTGTGGATTGGTATTTATTAATTATATCGATGTTGATTGGTATTTATTAATTATATTTGTGTTGATTGGTATTTATTAATTATGTTGGTGTTGATTGGTATTTATTAATTATATCGGTGTTGATTGGTATTTATTAATTATATTTGTGTTGATTGGTATTTATTAATTATATCGGTGTTGATTGGTATTTATTAATTATGTTGGTGTGGATTGGTATTTATTAATTATATCGGTGTTGATTGGTATTTATTAATTATGTTGGTGTTGATTGGTATTTATTAATTATATTTGTGTTGATTGGCATTTATTAATTATATCGGTGTTGATTGGTATTTATTAATTATATTTGTGTTGATTGGTATTTATTAATTATATTTGTGTGGATTGGTATTTATTAATTATATCGGTGTTGATTGGTATTTATTAATTATATTTGTGTGGATTGGTATTTATTAATTATGTTGGTGTTGATTGGTATTTATTAATTATATTTGTGTGGATTGGTATTTATAATTATGTTGGTGTTGATTGGTATTTATTAATTATATCGGTGTTGATTGGTATTTATTAATTATATTTGTGTTGATTGGTATTTATTAATTATGTTGGTGTTGATTGGTATTTATAATTATATCGGTGTTGATTGGTATTTATTAATTATGTTGGTGTTGATTGGTATTTATTAATTATATCGGTGTTGATTGGTATTTATTAATTATATTTGTGTTGATTGGTATTTATTAATTATATTGGTGTTGATTGGTATTTATTAATTATATTTGTGTGGATTAGTATTTATTAATTATGTTGGTGTTGATTGGTATTTATAATTATATCGGTGTTGATTGGTATTTATTAATTATGTTGGTGTTGATTGGTATTTATTAATTATATCGGTGTTGATTGGTATTTATTAATTATGTTGGTGTTGATTGGTATTTATAATTATATCGGTGTTGATTGGTATTTATTAATTATATTGGTGTTGATTGGTATTTATTAATTATATTTGTGTGGATTGGTATTTATTAATTATGCTGGTGTTGATTGGTATTTATAATTATATTTGTGTTGATTGGTATTTATAATTTTATTTGTGTTGATTGGTATTTATTAATTATGTTGGTGTGGATTGGTATTTATAATTATATTTGTGTTGATTGGTATTTATTAATTATATTTGTGTGGATTCGTATTTATTAATTATATTTGTGTGGATTTGTATTTATTAATTATGTTGGTGTTGATTGGTATTTATTAATTATATTTGTGTGGATTGGTGTTTATAATTATATTTGTGTGGATTGGTATTTATTAATTATGTTGGTGTTGATTGGTATTTATTAATTATATTTGTGTGGATTGGTATTTATAATTATGTTGGTGTGGATTGGTATTTATTAATTATATTTGTGTTGATTGGTATTTATAATTATGTTTGTGTGGATTGGTATTTATAATTATGTTGCTGTGGATTGGTATTTATTAATTATGTTGGTGTTGATTGGTATTTATTAATTATATTTGTGTGGATTGGTATTTATTAATTATATTGGTGTGGATTGGTATTTATTAATTATATTTGTGTGAATTGGTATTTATAATTATGTTGGTGTGGATTGGTATTTATTAATTATATTTGTGTGGATTGGTATTTATAATTATGTTGGTGTGGATTGGTATTTATTAATTATGTTGTTGTGGATTGGTATTTATAATTATATTTGTGTGGATTGGTATTTATAATTATGTTGGTGTGGATTGGTATTTATAATTATATTTGTGTGGATTGGTATTTATAATTATGTTGGTGTGGATTGGTATTTATAATTATATTTGTGTGGATTGGTATTTATTAATTATATTTGTGTGGATTGGTATTTATAATTATGTTGGTGTGGATTGGTATTTATAATTATATTTGTGTTGATTGGTATTTATACTTATATTTGTGTTGATTGGTATTTATTAATTATATTTGTGTGGATTGGTATTTATTAATTATGTTGGTGTGGATTGGTATTTATTAATTATATTTGTGTTGATTGGTATTTATTAATTATGTTGGTGTTGATTGGTATTTATTAATTATATTTGTGTTGATTGGTATTTAATAATTATGTTGGTGTGGATTGGTATTTATTAATTATATATGTGTGGATTGGTATTTATTAATTATGTTGGTGTGGATTGGTATTTACAATTATATTGGTGTGGATTGGTATTTATTAATTATGTTGGTGTGGATTGGTATTTATAATTATATTTGTGTTGATTGGTATTTATTAATTATATTTGTGTGGATTTGTATTTATTAATTATGTTGGTGTTGATTGGTATTTATTAATTATATTTGTGTGGATTGGTATTTATAATTATATTTGTGTGGATTGGTATTTATTAATTATGTTGGTGTTGATTGGTATTTATTAATTATATTTGTGTGGATTGGTATTTATAATTATGTTCGTGTGGATTGGTATTTATTAATTATATTTGTGTTGATTGGTATTTATAATTATATTTGTGTGGATTGGTATTTATTAATTATGTTGGTGTTGATTGGTATTTATTAATTATATTTGTGTGGATTGGTATTTATAATTATGTTGGTGTTGATTGGTATTTATTAATTATATCGGTGTTGATTGGTATTTATTAATTATATTTGTGTTGATTGGTATTTATTAATTAGGTTGGTGTTGATTGGTATTTATAATTATATCGGTGTTGATTGGTATTTATTAATTATGTTGGTGTTGATTGGTATTTATTAATTATATCGGTGTTGATTGGTATTTATTAATTATATTTGTGTTGATTGGTATTTATTAATTATATTGGTGTTGATTGGTATTTATTAATTATATTTGTGTGGTTTGGTATTTATTAATTATGTTGGTGTTGATTGGTATTTATAATTATATCGGTGTTGATTGGTATTTATTAATTATGTTGGTGTTGATTGGTATTTATTAATTATATCGGTGTTGATTGGTATTTATTAATTATGTTGGTGTTGATTGGTATTTATAATTATATCGGTGTTGATTGGTATTTATTAATTATATTGGTGTTGATAGTATTTATTAATTATATTTGTGTGGATTGGTATTTATTAATTATGCTGGTGTTGATTGGTATTTATAATTATATTTGTGTTGATTGCTATTTATAATTATATTTGTGTTGATTGGTATTTATTAATTATGTTGGTGTGGATTGGTATTTATAATTATATTTGTGTTGATTGGTATTTATTAATTATATTTGTGTGGATTCGTATTTATTAATTATATTTGTGTGGATTTGTATTTATTAATTATGTTGGTGTTGATTGGTATTTATTAATTATATTTGTGTGGATTGGTATTTATAATTATATTTGTGTGGATTGGTATTTATTAATTATGTTGGTGTTGATTGGTATTTATTAATTATATTTGTGTGGATTGGTATTTATAATTATGTTGGTGTGGATTGGTATTTATTAATTATATTTGTGTTGATTGGAATTTATAATTATATTTGTGTGGATTGGTATTTATAATTATGTTGGTGTGGATTGGTATTTATTAATTATGTTGGTGTTGATTGGTATTTATTAATTATATTTGTGTGGATTGGTATTTATTAATTATATTTGTGTTGATTGGTATTTATTAATTATGTTGGTGTTGATTGGTATTTATAGTTATATTTGTGTTGATTGTTATTTATTAATTATATTTTTGTGGATTGGTATTTATTAATTATATTGGTGTTGATTGGTATTTATTAATTATATTTGTGTGGATTGGTATTTATTAATTATATTGGTGTTGATTGGTATTTATTAATTATGTTGGTGTTGATTGGTATTTATAATTATATCGGTGTTGATTGGTATTTATTAATTATGTTGGTGTTGATTGGTATTTATTAATTATATCGGTGTTGATTGGTATTTATTAATTATATTTGTGTTGATTGGTATGTATTAATTATATTGGTGTTGATTGGTATTTATTAATTATATTTGTGTGGATTGGTATTTATTAATTATGTTGGTGTTGATTGGTATTTATAATTATATCGGTGTTGATTGGTATTTATTAATTATGTTGGTGTTGATTGGTATTTATAATTATATCGGTGTTGATTGGTATTTATTGATTATGTTGGTGTTGATTGGTATTTATAATTATATCGGTGTTGATTGGTATTTATTAATTATATCGGTGTTGATTGGTATTTATTAATTATATTGGTGTTGATTGGTATTTATTAATTATATTTGTGTGGATTGGTATTTATTAATTATGTTGGTGTTGATTGGTATTTATAATTATATCGGTGTTGATTGGTATTTATTAATTATGTTGGTGTTGATTGGTATTTATTAATTATATCGGTGTTGATTGGTATTTATTAATTATATTTGTGTTGATTGGTATTTAATAATTTTATCGGTGTTGATTGGTATTTATTAATTATATTTGTGTTGATTGGTATTTATTAAATATATTGGTGTTGATTGGTATTTATTAATTATATCGGTGTTGATTGGTATTTATTAATTATGTTGGTGTTGATTGGTATTTATAATTATATCGGTGTTGATTGGTATTTATTAATTATGTTGGTGTTGATTGGTATTTATTAATTATATCGGTGTTGATTGGTATTTATTAATTATATTTGTGTTGATTGGTATTTAATAATTTTATCGGTGTTGATTGGTATTTATTAATTATATTTGTGTTGATTGGTATTTATTAAATATATTGGTGTTGATTGGTATTTATTAATTATATCGGTGTTGATTGGTATTTATTAATTATGTTGGTGTTAATTGGTATTTATAATTATATCGGTGTTGATTGGTATTTATAATTATATTTTTGTGGATGGTTTTTTATTAATTATGTTGGTGTTGATTGGTATTTATTAATTATATTTGTGTGGATTGGTATTTATTAATTATGTTGGTGTTGATTGGTATTTATAATTATATCGGTGTTGATTGGTATTTATAATTATATTTTTGTGGATTGGTATTTATTAATTATGTTGGTGTTGATTGGTATTTATTAATTATATTTGTGTGGATTGGTATTTATTAATTATGTTGGTGTTGATTGGTATTTATAATTATATTTGTGTTGATTGGTATTTATTAATTATATTTGTGTGGATTGGTATTTATTAATTATATCGGTGTTGATTGGTATTTATTAATTATATTTGTGTTGATTGGTATTTATTAATTATGTTGGTGTTGATTGGTATTTATTAATTATATCGGTGTTGATTGGTATTTATTAATTATATTTGTGTTGATTGGTATTTATTAATTATATCGGTGTTGATTGGTATTTATTAATTATGTTGGTGTGGATTGGTATTTATTAATTATATCGGTGTTGATTGGTATTTATTAATTATGTTGGTGTTGATTGGTATTTATTAATTATATTTGTGTTGATTGGCATTTATTAATTATATCGGTGTTGATTGGTATTTATTAATTATATTTGTGTTGATTGGTATTTATTAATTATATTTGTGTGGATTGGTATTTATTAATTATATCGGTGTTGATTGGTATTTATTAATTATATTTGTGTGGATTGGTATTTATTAATTATGTTGGTGTTGATTGGTATTTATTAATTATATTTGTGTGGATTGGTATTTATAATTATGTTGGTGTTGATTGGTATTTATTAATTATATCGGTGTTGATTGGTATTTATTAATTATATTTGTGTTGATTGGTATTTATTAATTATGTTGGTGTTGATTGGTATTTATAATTATATCGGTGTTGATTGGTATTTATTAATTATGTTGGTGTTGATTGGTATTTATTAATTATATCGGTGTTGATTGGTATTTATTAATTATATTTGTGTTGATTGGTATTTATTAATTATATTGGTGTTGATTGGTATTTATTAATTATATTTGTGTGGATTAGTATTTATTAATTATGTTGGTGTTGATTGGTATTTATAATTATATCGGTGTTGATTGGTATTTATTAATTATGTTGGTGTTGATTGGTATTTATTAATTATATCGGTGTTGATTGGTATTTATTAATTATGTTGGTGTTGATTGGTATTTATAATTATATCGGTGTTGATTGGTATTTATTAATTATATTGGTGTTGATTGGTATTTATTAATTATATTTGTGTGGATTGGTATTTATTAATTATGCTGGTGTTGATTGGTATTTATAATTATATTTGTGTTGATTGGTATTTATTAATTATGTTGGTGTGGATTGGTATTTATAATTATATTTGTGTTGATTGGTATTTATTAATTATATTTGTGTGGATTCGTATTTATTAATTATATTTGTGTGGATTTGTATTTATTAATTATGTTGGTGTTGATTGGTATTTATTAATTATATTTGTGTGGATTGGTATTTATAATTATATTTGTGTGGATTGGTATTTATTAATTATGTTGGTGTTGATTGGTATTTATTAATTATATTTGTGTGGATTGGTATTTATAATTATGTTGGTGTGGATTGGTATTTATTAATTATATTTGTGTTGATTGGTATTTATAATTATGTTTGTGTGGATTGGTATTTATAATTATGTTGCTGTGGATTGGTATTTATTAATTATGTTGGTGTTGATTGGTATTTATTAATTATATTTGTGTGGATTGGTATTTATTAATTATATTGGTGTGGATTGGTATTTATTAATTATATTTGTGTGAATTGGTATTTATAATTATGTTGGTGTGGATTGGTATTTATTAATTATATTTGTGTGGATTGGTATTTATAATTATGTTGGTGTGGATTGGTATTTATTAATTATGTTGTTGTGGATTGGTATTTATAATTATATTTGTGTGGATTGGTATTTATAATTATGTTGGTGTGGATTGGTATTTATAATTATATTTGTGTGGATTGGTATTTATAATTATGTTGGTGTGGATTGGTATTTATAATTATATTTGTGTGGATTGGTATTTATTAATTATATTTGTGTGGATTGGTATTTATAATTATGTTGGTGTGGATTGGTATTTATAATTATATTTGTGTTGATTGGTATTTATACTTATATTTGTGTTGATTGGTATTTATTAATTATATTTGTGTGGATTGGTATTTATTAATTATGTTGCTGTGGATTGGTATTTATTAATTATATTTGTGTTGATTGGTATTTATTAATTATGTTGGTGTTGATTGGTATTTATTAATTATATTTGTGTTGATTGGTATTTAATAATTATGTTGGTGTGGATTGGTATTTATTAATTATATATGTGTGGATTGGTATTTATTAATTATGTTGGTGTGGATTGGTATTTATAATTATATTGGTGTGGATTGGTATTTATTAATTATGTTGGTGTGGATTGGTATTTATAATTATATTTGTGTTGATTGGTATTTATTAATTATATTTGTGTGGATTTGTATTTATTAATTATGTTGGTGTTGATTGGTATTTATTAATTATATTTGTGTGGATTGGTATTTATAATTATATTTGTGTGGATTGGTATTTATTAATTATGTTGGTGTTGATTGGTATTTATTAATTATATTTGTGTGGATTGGTATTTATAATTATGTTGGTGTGGATTGGTATTTATTAATTATATTTGTGTTGATTGGTATTTATAATTATATTTGTGTGGATTGGTATTTATTAATTATGTTGGTGTTGATTGGTATTTATTAATTATATTTGTGTGGATTGGTATTTATAATTATGTTGGTGTTGATTGGTATTTATTAATTATATCGGTGTTGATTGGTATTTATTAATTATATTTGTGTTGATTGGTATTTATTAATTATGTTGGTGTTGATTGGTATTTATAATTATATCGGTGTTGATTGGTATTTATTAATTATGTTGGTGTTGATTGGTATTTATTAATTATATCGGTGTTGATTGGTATTAATTAATTATATTTGTGTTGATTGGTATTTATTAATTATATTGGTGTTGATTGGTATTTATTAATTATATTTGTGTGGTTTGGTATTTATTAATTATGTTGGTGTTGATTGGTATTTATAATTATATCGGTGTTGATTGGTATTTATTAATTATGTTGGTGTTGATTGGTATTTATTAATTATATCGGTGTTGATTGGTATTTATTAATTATGTTGGTGTTGATTGGTATTTATAATTATATCGGTGTTGATTGGTATTTATTAATTATATTGGTGTTGATAGTATTTATTAATTATATTTGTGTGGATTGGTATTTATTAATTATGCTGGTGTTGATTGGTATTTATAATTATATTTGTGTTGATTGCTATTTATAATTATATTTGTGTTGATTGGTATTTATTAATTATGTTGGTGTGGATTGGTATTTATAATTATATTTGTGTTGATTGGTATTTATTAATTATATTTGTGTGGATTCGTATTTATTAATTATATTTGTGTGGATTTGTATTTATTAATTATGTTGGTGTTGATTGGTATTTATTAATTATATTTGTGTGGATTGGTATTAATAATTATATTTGTGTGGATTGGTATTTATTAATTATGTTGGTGTTGATTGGTATTTATTAATTATATTTGTGTGGATTGGTATTTATAATTATGTTGGTGTGGATTGGTATTTATTAATTATATTTGTGTTGATTGGAATTTATAATTATATTTGTGTGGATTGGTATTTATAATTATGTTGGTGTGGATTGGTATTTATTAATTATGTTGGTGTTGATTGGTATTTATTAATTATATTTGTGTGGATTGGTATTTATTAATTATATTGGTGTGGATTGGTATTTATTAATTATATTTGTGTGAATTGGTATTTATAATTATGTTTGTGTGGATTGGTATTTATTAATTATATTTGTGTGGATTGGTATTTATAATTATGTTGGTGTGGATTGGTATTTATTAATTATGTTGTTGTGGATTGGTATTTATAATTATATTTGTGTGGATTGGTATTTATAATTATGTTGGTGTGGATTGGTATTTATAATTATATTTGTGTGGATTGGTATTTATAATTATGTTGGTGTGGATTGGTATTTATAATTATATTTGTGTGGATTGGTATTTATTAATTATATTTGTGTGGATTGGTATTTATAATTACGTTGGTGTGGATTGGTATTTATAATTATATTTGTGTTGATTGGTATTTATACTTATATTTGTGTTGATTGGTATTTATTAATTATATTTGTGTGGATTGGTATTTATTAATTATGTTGGTGTGGATTGGTATTTATTAATTATATTTGTGTTGATTGGTATTTATTAATTATGTTGGTGTTGATTGGTATTTATTAATTATATTTGTGTTGATTGGTATTTAATAATTATGTTGGTGTGGATTGGTATTTATTAATTATATTTGTGTGGATTGGTATTTATTAATTATGTTGGTGTGGATTGGTATTTATAATTATATTGGTGTGGATTGGTATTTATTAATTATGTTGGTGTGGATTGGTATTTATAATTATATTTGTGTTGATTGGTATTTATTAATTATATTTGTGTGGATTTGTATTTATTAATTATGTTGGTGTGGATTGGTATTTATTAATTATATTTGTGTGAATTGGTATTTATAATTATGTTTGTGTGGATTGGTATTTATTAATTATATTTGTGTGGATTGGTATTTATAATTATGTTGGTGTGGATTGGTATTTATTAATTATGTTGTTGTGGATTGGTATTTATAATTATATTTGTGTGGATTGGTATTTATAATTATGTTGGTGTGGATTGGTATTTATAATTATATTTGTGTGGATTGGTATTTATAATTATGTTGGTGTGGATTGGTATTTATAATTATATTTGTGTGGATTGGTATTTATTAATTATATTTGTGTGGATTGGTATTTATAATTACGTTGGTGTGGATTGGTATTTATAATTATATTTGTGTTGATTGGTATTTATACTTATATTTGTGTTGATTGGTATTTATTAATTATATTTGTGTGGATTGGTATTTATTAATTATGTTGGTGTGGATTGGTATTTATTAATTATATTTGTGTTGATTGGTATTTATTAATTATGTTGGTGTTGATTGGTATTTATTAATTATATTTGTGTTGATTGGTATTTAATAATTATGTTGGTGTGGATTGGTATTTATTAATTATATTTGTGTGGATTGGTATTTATTAATTATGTTGGTGTGGATTGGTATTTATAATTATATTGGTGTGGATTGGTATTTATTAATTATGTTGGTGTGGATTGGTATTTATAATTATATTTGTGTTGATTGGTATTTATTAATTATATTTGTGTGGATTTGTATTTATTAATTATGTTGGTGTTGATTGGTATTTATTAATTATATTTGTGTGGATTGGTATTTATAATTATATTTGTGTGGATTGGTATTTATTAATTATGTTGGTGTTGATTGGTATTTATTAATTATATTTGTGTGGATTGGTATTTATAATTATGTTGGTGTGGATTGGTATTTATTAATTATATTTGTGTTGATTGGTATTTATAATTATATTTGTGTGGATTGGTATTTATAATTATGTTGGTGTGGATTGGTATTTATTAATTATGTTGGTGTTGATTGGTATTTATTAATTATATTGGTGTGGATTGGTATTTATTAATTATATTTGTGTGAATTGGTATTTATAATTATGTTGGTGTGGATTGGTATTTATTAATTATATTTGTGTGGATTGGTATTTATAATTATGTTGGTGTGGATTGGTATTTATTAATTATGTTGTTGTGGATTGGTATTTATAATTATATTTGTGTGGATTGGTATTTATAATTATGTTGGTGTGGATTGGTATTTATAATTATATTTGTGTGGATTGGTATTTATAATTATGTTGGTGTGGATTGGTATTTATAATTATATTTGTGTGGATTGGTATTTATTAATTATATTTGTGTGGATTGGTAATTATAATTATGTTGGTGTGGATTGGTATTTATAATTATATTTGTGTTGATTGGTATTTATACTTATATTTGTGTTGATTGGTATTTATTAATTATATTTGTGTGGATTGGTATTTATTAATTATGTAGGTGTGGATTGGTATTTATTAATTATATTTGTGTTGATTGGTATTTATTAATTATGTTGGTGTTGATTGGTATTTATTAATTATATTTGTGTTGATTGGTATTTATTAATTATGTTGGTGTGGATTGGTATTTATTAATTATATTTGTGTGGATTGGTATTTATTAAATATGTTGGTGTGGATTGGTATTTATAATTATATTGGTGTGGACTGGTATTTATTAATTATGTTGGTGTGGATTGGTATTTATAATTATATTTGTGTTGATTGGTATTTATTAATTATATTTGTGTGGATTGGTATTTATTAATTATGTTGGTGTGGATTGGTATTTATTAATTATATTTGTGTTGATTGGTATTTATAATTATGTTGGTGTGGATTGGTATTTATTAATTATGTTGGTGTGGATTGGAATTTATAATTATGTTGGTGTGGATTGGTATTTATAATTATATTGGTGTGGATTGCTATTTGTTAATTATGTTGGTGTTGATTGGTATTTATTAATTATATTTGTGTGGATTGGTATTTATAATTATGTTGGTGTGGATTGGTATTTATTAATTATGTTGGTGTGGATTGGTATTTATAATTATGTTGGTGTGGATTGGTATTTATTAATTATGTTGGTGTTGACTGGTATTTATTAATTATATTTGTGTGGATTTGTATTTATTAATTATGTTGGTGTTGATTGGTATTTATTAATTATATTTGTGTGGATTGGTATTTATAATTATATTTGTGTGGATTGGTATTTATAATTATATTGGTGTTGATTGGTATTTATTAATTATATTTGTGTGGATTGGTATTTATAATTATGTTGGTGTGGATTGGTATTTATTAATTATATTTGTGTTGATTGGTATTTATTAATTATATTTGTGTGGATTGGTATTTATAATTATATTGGTGTTGATTGGTATTTATTAATTCTATTTGTGTGGATTGGTATTTATAATTATGTTGGTGTGGATTGGTATTTATTAATTATGTTGGTGTGGATTGGTATTTATAATTATGTTGGTGTGGATTGGTATTTATTAATTATGTTGGTGTTGACTGGTATTTATTAATTATATTTGTGTGGATTTGTATTTATAATTATGTTGGTGTGGATTGGTATTTATTAATTATGTTGTTGTGGATTGGTATTTATAATTATATTTGTGTGGATTGGTATTTATAATTATGTTGGTGTGGATTGGTATTTATAATTATATTTGTGTGGATTGGTATTTATAATTATGTTGGTGTGGATTGGTATTTATAATTATATTTGTGTGGATTGGTATTTATTAATTATATTTGTGTGGATTGGTATTTATAATTATGTTGGTGTGGATTGGTATTTATAATTATATTTGTGTTGATTGGTATTTATACTTATATTTGTGTTGATTGGTATTTATTAATTATATTTGTGTGGATTGGTATTTATTAATTATGTTGGTGTGGATTGGTATTTATTAATTATATTTGTGTTGATTGGTATTTATTAATTATGTTGGTGTTGATTGGTATTTATTAATTATATTTGTGTTGATTGGTATTTAATAATTATGTTGGTGTGGATTGGTATTTATTAATTATATATGTGTGGATTGGTATTTATTAATTATGTTGGTGTGGATTGGTATTTATAATTATATTGGTGTGGATTGGTATTTATTAATTATGTTGGTGTGGATTGGTATTTATAATTATATTTGTGTTGATTGGTATTTATTAATTATATTTGTGTGGATTTGTATTTATTAATTATGTTGGTGTTGATTGGTATTTATTAATTATATTTGTGTGGATTGGTATTTATAATTATATTTGTGTGGATTGGTATTTATTAATTATGTTGGTGTTGATTGGTATTTATTAATTATATTTGTGTGGATTGGTATTTATAATTATGTTCGTGTGGATTGGTATTTATTAATTATATTTGTGTTGATTGGTATTTATAATTATATTTGTGTGGATTGGTATTTATTAATTATGTTGGTGTTGATTGGTATTTATTAATTATATTTGTGTGGATTGGTATTTATAATTATGTTGGTGTTGATTGGTATTTATTAATTATATCGGTGTTGATTGGTATTTATTAATTATATTTGTGTTGATTGGTATTTATTAATTATGTTGGTGTTGATTGGTATTTATAATTATATCGGTGTTGATTGGTATTTATTAATTATGTTGGTGTTGATTGGTATTTATTAATTATATCGGTGTTGATTGGTATTTATTAATTATATTTGTGTTGATTGGTATTTATTAATTATATTGGTGTTGATTGGTATTTATTAATTATATTTGTGTGGTTTGGTATTTATTAATTATGTTGGTGTTGATTGGTATTTATAATTATATCGGTGTTGATTGGTATTTATTAATTATGTTGGTGTTGATTGGTATTTATTAATTATATCGGTGTTGATTGGTATTTATTAATTATGTTGGTGTTGATTGGTATTTATAATTATATCGGTGTTGATTGGTATTTATTAATTATATTGGTGTTGATAGTATTTATTAATTATATTTGTGTGGATTGGTATTTATTAATTATGCTGGTGTTGATTGGTATTTATAATTATATTTGTGTTGATTGCTATTTATAATTATATTTGTGTTGATTGGTATTTATTAATTATGTTGGTGTGGATTGGTATTTATAATTATATTTGTGTTGATTGGTATTTATTAATTATATTTGTGTGGATTCGTATTTATTAATTATATTTGTGTGGATTTGTATTTATTAATTATGTTGGTGTTGATTGGTATTTATTAATTATATTTGTGTGGATTGGTATTTATAATTATATTTGTGTGGATTGGTATTTATTAATTATGTTGGTGTTGATTGGTATTTATTAATTATATTTGTGTGGATTGGTATTTATAATTATGTTGGTGTGGATTGGTATTTATTAATTATATTTGTGTTGATTGGAATTTATAATTATATTTGTGTGGATTGGTATTTATAATTATGTTGGTGTGGATTGGTATTTATTAATTATGTTGGTGTTGATTGGTATTTATTAATTATATTTGTGTGGATTGGTATTTATTAATTATATTTGTGTTGATTGGTATTTATTAATTATGTTGGTGTTGATTGGTATTTATAGTTATATTTGTGTTGATTGTTATTTATTAATTATATTTTTGTGGATTGGTATTTATTAATTATATTGGTGTTGATTGGTATTTATTAATTATATTTGTGTGGATTGGTATTTATTAATTATATTGGTGTTGATTGGTATTTATTAATTATGTTGGTGTTGATTGGTATTTATAATTATATCGGTGTTGATTGGTATTTATTAATTATGTTGGTGTTGATTGGTATTTATTAATTATATCGGTGTTGATTGGTATTTATTAATTATATTTGTGTTGATTGGTATGTATTAATTATATTGGTGTTGATTGGTATTTATTAATTATATTTGTGTGGATTGGTATTTATTAATTATGTTGGTGTTGATTGGTATTTATAATTATATCGGTGTTGATTGGTATTTATTAATTATGTTGGTGTTGATTGGTATTTATAATTATATCGGTGTTGATTGGTATTTATTGATTATGTTGGTGTTGATTGGTATTTATAATTATATCGGTGTTGATTGGTATTTATTAATTATATCGGTGTTGATTGGTATTTATTAATTATATTGGTGTTGATTGGTATTTATTAATTATATTTGTGTGGATTGGTATTTATTAATTATGTTGGTGTTGATTGGTATTTATAATTATATCGGTGTTGATTGGCATTTATTAATTATGTTGGTGTTGATTGGTATTTATTAATTATATCGGTGTTGATTGGTATTTATTAATTATATTTGTGTTGATTGGTATTTAATAATTTTATCGGTGTTGATTGGTATTTATTAATTATATTTGTGTTGATTGGTATTTATTAAATATATTGGTGTTGATTGGTATTTATTAATTATGTTGGTGTTGATTGGTATTTATTAATTATATTTGTGTTGATTGGTATTTATTAATTATATCGGTGTTGATTGGTATTTATTAATTATGTTGGTGTTGATTGGTATTTATTAATTATATTTGTGTTGATTGGTATTTATAAATTATATCGGTGTTGATTGGTATTTATTAATTATATTTGTGTTGATTGGTATTTATTAATTATATCGGTGTTGATTGGTATTTATTAATTATATTGGTGTTGATTGGTATTTATTAATTATATCGGTGTTGATTGGTATTTATTAATTATATTTGTGTTGATTGGTATTTATTAATTATATTTGTGTGGATTGGTATTTATTAATTATATCGGTGTTGATTGGTATTTATTAATTATGTTGGTGTTAATTGGTATTTATAATTATATCGGTGTTGATTGGTATTTATAATTATATTTTTGTGGATGTTTTTTTATTAATTATGTTGGTGTTGATTGGTATTTATTAATTATATTTGTGTGGATTGGTATTTATTAATTATGTTGGTGTTGATTGGTATTTATAATTATATCGGTGTTGATTGGTATTTATAATTATATTTTTGTGGATTGGTATTTATTAATTATGTTGGTGTTGATTGGTATTTATTAATTATATTTGTGTGGATTGGTATTTATTAATTATGTTGGTGTTGATTGGTATTTATAATTATATTTGTGTTGATTGGTATTTATTAATTATATTTGTGTGGATTGGTATTTATTAATTATATCGGTGTTGATTGGTATTTATTAATTATATTTGTGTTGATTGGTATTTATTAATTATGTTGGTGTTGATTGGTATTTATTAATTATATCGGTGTTGATTGGTATTTATTAATTATATTTGTGTTGATTGGTATTTATTAATTATATCGGTGTTGATTGGTATTTATTAATTATGTTGGTGTGGATTGGTATTTATTAATTATATCGGTGTTGATTGGTATTTATTAATTATGTTGGTGTTGATTGGTATTTATTAATTATATTTGTGTTGATTGGCATTTATTAATTATATCGGTGTTGATTGGTATTTATTAATTATATTTGTGTTGATTGGTATTTATTAATTATATTTGTGTGGATTGGTATTTATTAATTATATCGGTGTTGATTGGTATTTATTAATTATATTTGTGTGGATTGGTATTTATTAATTATGTTGGTGTTGATTGGTATTTATTAATTATATTTGTGTGGATTGGTATTTATAATTATGTTGGTGTTGATTGGTATTTATTAATTATATCGGTGTTGATTGGTATTTATTAATTATATTTGTGTTGATTGGTATTTATTAATTATGTTGGTGTTGATTGGTATTTATAATTATATCGGTGTTGATTGGTATTTATTAATTATGTTGGTGTTGATTGGTATTTATTAATTATATCGGTGTTGATTGGTATTTATTAATTATATTTGTGTTGATTGGTATTTATTAATTATATTGGTGTTGATTGGTATTTATTAATTATATTTGTGTGGATTAGTATTTATTAATTATGTTGGTGTTGATTGGTATTTATAATTATATCGGTGTTGATTGGTATTTATTAATTATGTTGGTGTTGATTGGTATTTATTAATTATATCGGTGTTGATTGGTATTTATTAATTATGTTGGTGTTGATTGGTATTTATAATTATATCGGTGTTGATTGGTATTTATTAATTATATTGGTGTTGATTGGTATTTATTAATTATATTTGTGTGGATTGGTATTTATTAATTATGCTGGTGTTGATTGGTATTTATAATTATATTTGTGTTGATTGGTATTTATTAATTATGTTGGTGTGGATTGGTATTTATAATTATATTTGTGTTGATTGGTATTTATTAATTATATTTGTGTGGATTCGTATTTATTAATTATATTTGTGTGGATTTGTATTTATTAATTATGTTGGTGTTGATTGGTATTTATTAATTATATTTGTGTGGATTGGTATTTATAATTATATTTGTGTGGATTGGTATTTATTAATTATGTTGGTGTTGATTGGTATTTATTAATTATATTTGTGTGGATTGGTATTTATAATTATGTTGGTGTGGATTGGTATTTATTAATTATATTTGTGTTGATTGGTATTTATAATTATGTTTGTGTGGATTGGTATTTATAATTATGTTGCTGTGGATTGGTATTTATTAATTATGTTGGTGTTGATTGGTATTTATTAATTATATTTGTGTGGATTGGTATTTATTAATTATATTGGTGTGGATTGGTATTTATTAATTATATTTGTGTGAATTGGTATTTATAATTATGTTGGTGTGGATTGGTATTTATTAATTATATTTGTGTGGATTGGTATTTATAATTATGTTGGTGTGGATTGGTATTTATTAATTATGTTGTTGTGGATTGGTATTTATAATTATATTTGTGTGGATTGGTATTTATAATTATGTTGGTGTGGATTGGTATTTATAATTATATTTGTGTGGATTGTTATTTATAATTATGTTGGTGTGGATTGGTATTTATAATTATATTTGTGTGGATTGGTATTTATTAATTATATTTGTGTGGATTGGTATTTATAATTATGTTGGTGTGGATTGGTATTTATAATTATATTTGTGTTGATTGGTATTTATACTTATATTTGTGTTGATTGGTATTTATTAATTATATTTGTGTGGATTGGTATTTATTAATTATGTTGGTGTGGATTGGTATTTATTAATTATATTTGTGTTGATTGGTATTTATTTATTATGTTGGTGTTGATTGGTATTTATTAATTATATTTGTGTTGATTGGTATTTAATAATTATGTTGGTGTGGATTGGTATTTATTAATTATATATGTGTGGATTGGTATTTATTAATTATGTTGGTGTGGATTGGTATTTATAATTATATTGGTGTGGATTGGTATTTATTAATTATGTTGGTGTGGATTGGTATTTATAATTATATTTGTGTTGATTGGTATTTATTAATTATATTTGTGTGGATTTGTATTTATTAATTATGTTGGTGTTGATTGGTATTTATTAATTATATTTGTGTGGATTGGTATTTATAATTATATTTGTGTGGATTGGTATTTATTAATTATGTTGGTGTTGATTGGTATTTATTAATTATATTTGTGTGGATTGGTATTTATAATTATGTTGGTGTGGATTGGTATTTATTAATTATATTTGTGTTGATTGGTATTTATAATTATATTTGTGTGGATTGGTATTTATTAATTATGTTGGTGTTGATTGGTATTTATTAATTATATTTGTGTGGATTGGTATTTATAATTATGTTGGTGTTGATTGGTATTTATTAATTATATCGGTGTTGATTGGTATTTATTAATTATATTTGTGTTGATTGGTATTTATTAATTATGTTGGTGTTGATTGGTATTTATAATTATATCGGTGTTGATTGGTATTTATTAATTATGTTGGTGTTGATTGGTATTTATTAATTATATCGGTGTTGATTGGTATTTATTAATTATATTTGTGTTGATTGGTATTTATTAATTATATTGGTGTTGATTGGTATTTATTAATTATATTTGTGTGGTTTGGTATTTATTAATTATGTTGGTGTTGATTGGTATTTATAATTATATCGGTGTTGATTGGTATTTATTAATTATGTTGGTGTTGATTGGTATTTATTAATTATATCGGTGTTGATTGGTATTTATTAATTATGTTGGTGTTGATTGGTATTTATAATTATATCGGTGTTGATTGGTATTTATTAATTATATTGGTGTTGATAGTATTTATTAATTATATTTGTGTGGATTGGTATTTATTAATTATGCTGGTGTTGATTGGTATTTATAATTATATTTGTGTTGATTGCTATTTATAATTATATTTGTGTTGATTGGTATTTATTAATTATGTTGGTGTGGATTGGTATTTATAATTATATTTGTGTTGATTGGTATTTATTAATTATATTTGTGTGGATTCGTATTTATTAATTATATTTGTGTGGATTTGTATTTATTAATTATGTTGGTGTTGATTGGTATTTATTAATTATATTTGTGTGGATTGGTATTAATAATTATATTTGTGTGGATTGGTATTTATTAATTATGTTGGTGTTGATTGGTATTTATTAATTATATTTGTGTGGATTGGTATTTATAATTATGTTGGTGTGGATTGGTATTTATTAATTATATTTGTGTTGATTGGAATTTATAATTATATTTGTGTGGATAGGTATTTATAATTATGTTGGTGTGGATTGGTATTTATTAATTATGTTGGTGTTGATTGGTATTTATTAATTATATTTGTGTGGATTGGTATTTATTAATTATATTGGTGTGGATTGGTATTTATTAATTATATTTGTGTGAATTGGTATTTATAATTATGTTTGTGTGGATTGGTATTTATTAATTATATTTGTGTGGATTGGTATTTATAATTATGTTGGTGTGGATTGGTATTTATTAATTATGTTGTTGTGGATTGGTATTTATAATTATATTTGTGTGGATTGGTATTTATAATTATGTTGGTGTGGATTGGTATTTATAATTATATTTGTGTGGATTGGTATTTATAATTATGTTGGTGTGGATTGATATTTATAATTATATTTGTGTGGATTGGTATTTATTAATTATATTTGTGTGGATTGGTATTTATAATTACGTTGGTGTGGATTGGTATTTATAATTATATTTGTGTTGATTGGTATTTATACTTATATTTGTGTTGATTGGTATTTATTAATTATATTTGTGTGGATTGGTATTTATTAATTATGTTGGTGTGGATTGGTATTTATTAATTATATTTGTGTTGATTGGTATTTATTAATTATGTTGGTGTTGATTGGTATTTATTAATTATATTTGTGTTGATTGGTATTTAATAATTATGTTGGTGTGGATTGGTATTTATTAATTATATTTGTGTGGATTGGTATTTATTAATTATGCTGGTGTGGATTGGTATTTATAATTATATTGGTGTGGATTGGTATTTATTAATTATGTTGGTGTGGATTGGTATTTATAATTATATTTGTGTGGATTGGTATTTATAATTATGTTGGTGTGGATTGGTATTTATTAATTATGTTGTTGTGGATTGGTATTTATAATTATATTTGTGTGGATTGGTATTTATAATTATGTTGGTGTGGATTGGTATTTATAATTATATTTGTGTGGATTGGTATTTATAATTATGTTGGTGTGGATTGGTATTTATAATTATATTTGTCTGGATTGGTATTTATTAATTATATTTGTGTGGATTGGTATTTATAATTACGTTGGTGTGGATTGGTATTTATAATTATATTTGTGTTGATTGGTATTTATACTTATATTTGTGTTGATTGGTATTTATTAATTATATTTGTGTGGATTGGTATTTATTAATTATGTTGGTGTGGATTGGTATTTATTAATTATATTTGTGTTGATTGGTATTTATTAATTATGTTGGTGTTGATTGGTATTTATTAATTATATTTGTGTTGATTGGTATTTAATAATTATGTTGGTGTGGATTGGTATTTATTAATTATATTTGTGTGGATTGGTATTTATTAATTATGTTGGTGTGGATTGGTATTTATAATTATATTGGTGTGGATTGGTATTTATTAATTATGTTGGTGTGGATTGGTATTTATAATTATATTTGTGTTGATTGGTATTTATTAATTATATTTGTGTGGATTTGTATTTATTAATTATGTTGGTGTTGATTGGTATTTATTAATTATATTTGTGTGGATTGGTATTTATAATTATATTTGTGTGGATTGGTATTTATTAATTATGTTGGTGTTGATTGGTATTTATTAATTATATTTGTGTGGATTGGTATTTATAATTATGTTGGTGTGGATTGGTATTTATTAATTATATTTGTGTTGATTGGTATTTATAATTATATTTGTGTGGATTGGTATTTATAATTATGTTGGTGTGGATTGGTATTTATTAATTATGTTGGTGTTGATTGGTATTTATTAATTATATTGGTGTGGATTGGTATTTATTAATTATATTTGTGTGAATTGGTATTTATAATTATGTTGGTGTGGATTGGTATTTATTAATTATATTTGTGTGGATTGGTATTTATAATTATGTTGGTGTGGATTGTTATTTATTAATTATGTAGTTGTGGATTGGTATTTATAATTATATTTGTGTGGATTGGTATTTATAATTATGTTGGTGTGGATTGGTATTTATAATTATATTTGTGTGGATTGGTATTTATAATTATGTTGGTGTGGATTGGTATTTATAATTATATTTGTGTGGATTGGTATTTATTAATTATATTTGTGTGGATTGGTAATTATAATTATGTTGGTGTGGATTGGTATTTATAATTATATTTGTGTTGATTGGTATTTATACTTATATTTGTGTTGATTGGTATTTATTAATTATATTTGTGTGGATTGGTATTTATTAATTATGTAGGTGTGGATTGGTATTTATTAATTATATTTGTGTTGATTGGTATTTATTAATTATGTTGGTGTTGATTGGTATTTATTAATTATATTTGTGTTGATTGGTATTTATTAATTATGTTGGTGTGGATTGGTATTTATTAATTATATTTGTGTGGATTGGTATTTATTAAATATGTTGGTGTGGATTGGTATTTATAATTATATTGGTGTGGACTGGTATTTATTAATTATGTTGGTGTGGATTGGTATTTATAATTATATTTGTGTTGATTGGTATTTATTAATTATATTTGTGTGGATTGGTATTTATTAATTATGTTGGTGTGGATTGGTATTTATTAATTATATTTGTGTTGATTGGTATTTATAATTATGTTGGTGTGGATTGGTATTTATTAATTATGTTGGTGTGGATTGGAATTTATAATTATGTTGGTGTGGATTGGTATTTCTAATTATATTGGTGTGGATTGCTATTTGTTAATTATGTTGGTGTTGATTGGTATTTATTAATTATATTTGTGTGGATTGGTATTTATAATTATGTTGGTGTGGATTGGTATTTATTAATTATGTTGGTGTGGATTGGTATTTATAATTATGTTGGTGTGGATTGGTATTTATTAATTATGTTGGTGTTGACTGGTATTTATTAATTATATTTGTGTGGATTTGTATTTATTAATTATGTTGGTGTTGATTGGTATTTATTAATTATATTTGTGTGGATTGGTATTTATAATTATATTTGTGTGGATTGGTATTTATAATTATATTGGTGTTGATTGGTATTTATTAATTATATTTGTGTGGATTGGTATTTATAATTATGTTGGTGTGGATTGGTATTTATTAATTATATTTGTGTTGATTGGTATTTATTAATTATATTTGTGTGGATTGGTATTTATAATTATATTGGTGTTGATTGGTATTTATTAATTCTATTTGTGTGGATTGGTATTTATAATTATGTTGGTGTGGATTGGTATTTATTAATTATGTTGGTGTTGACTGGTATTTATTAATTATATTTGTGTGGATTTGTATTTATTAATTATGTTGGTGTTGATTGGTATTTATTAATTATATTTGTGTGGATTGGTATTTATAATTATATTTGTGTGGATTGGTATTTATTAATTATGTTGGTGTTGATTGGTATTTATTAATTATATTTGTGTGGATTGGTATTTATAATTATGTTGGTGTGGATAGGTATTTATTAATTATATTTGTGTGGATTGGTATTTATAATTATGTTGGTGTGGCTTGGTATTTATTAATTATGTTGGTGTTGATTGGTATTTATTAATTATATTTGTTTGGATTGGTATTTATTAATTATGTTGGTGTGGATTGGTATTTATTAATTATATTTGTGTGGATTGGTATTTATAATTATGTTGGTGTGGATTGGTATTTATTAATTATATTTGTGTGGATTGGTATTTATAATTATGTTGGTGTGGATTGGTATTTATTAATTATGTTGTTGTGGATTGGTATTTATAATTATATTTGTGTGGATTGGTATTTATAATTATGTTGGTGTGGATTGGTATTTATAATTATATTTGTGTGGATTGGTATTTATTAATTATATTTGTGTGGATTGGTATTTATAATTATGTTGGTGTGGATTGGTATTTATAATTATATTTGTGTTGATTGGTATTTATACTTATATTTGTGTTGATTGGTATTTATTAATTATATTTGTGTGGATTGGTATTTATTAATTATGTTGGTGTGGATTGGTATTTATTAATTTTATTTGTGTTGATTGGTATTTATTAATTATGTTGGTGTTGATTGGTATTTATTAATTATATTTGTGTTGATTGGTATTTATTAATTATGTTGGTGTGGATTGGTATTTATTAATTATATTTGTGTGGATTGGTATTTATTAATTATGTTGGTGTGGATTGGTATTTATAATTATATTTGTGTGGATTGGTATTTATAATTATATTGGTGTGGATTGGTATTTATTAATTATGTTGGTGTGGATTGGTATTTATAATTATATTTGTGTTGATTGGTATTTATTAATTATATTTGTGTGGATTGGTATTTATTAATTATATTTGTGTTGATTGGTATTTATTAATTATATTGGTGTTGATTGGTATTTATTAATTATATTTGTGTGGTTTGGTATTTATTAATTATGTTGGTGTTGATTGGTATTTATAATTATATCGGTGTTGATTGGTATTTATTAATTATGTTGGTGTTGATTGGTATTTATTAATTATATCGGTGTTGATTGGTATTTATTAATTATGTTGGTGTTGATTGGTATTTATAATTATATCGGTGTTGATTGGTATTTATTAATTATATTGGTGTTGATAGTATTTATTAATTATATTTGTGTGGATTGGTATTTATTAATTATGCTGGTGTTGATTGGTATTTATAATTATATTTGTGTTGATTGCTATTTATAATTATATTTGTGTTGATTGGTATTTATTAATTATGTTGGTGTGGATTGGTATTTATAATTATATTTGTGTTGATTGGTATTTATTAATTATATTTGTGTGGATTCGTATTTATTAATTATATTTGTGTGGATTTGTATTTATTAATTATGTTGGTGTTGATTGGTATTTATTAATTATATTTGTGTGGATTGGTATTTATAATTATATTTGTGTGGATTGGTATTTATTAATTATGTTGGTGTTGATTGGTATTTATTAATTATATTTGTGTGGATTGGTATTTATAATTATGTTGGTGTGGATTGGTATTTATTAATTATATTTGTGTTGATTGGAATTTATAATTATATTTGTGTGGATTGGTATTTATAATTATGTTGGTGTGGATTGGTATTTATTAATTATGTTGGTGTTGATTGGTATTTATTAATTATATTTGTGTGGATTGGTATTTATTAATTATATTTGTGTTGATTGGTATTTATTAATTATGTTGGTGTTGATTGGTATTTATAGTTATATTTGTGTTGATTGTTATTTATTAATTATATTTTTGTGGATTGGTATTTATTAATTATATTGGTGTTGATTGGTATTTATTAATTATATTTGTGTGGATTGGTATTTATTAATTATATTGGTGTTGATTGGTATTTATTAATTATGTTGGTGTTGATTGGTATTTATAATTATATCGGTGTTGATTGGTATTTATTAATTATGTTGGTGTTGATTGGTATTTATTAATTATATCGGTGTTGATTGGTATTTATTAATTATATTTGTGTTGATTGGTATGTATTAATTATATTGGTGTTGATTGGTATTTATTAATTATATTTGTGTGGATTGGTATTTATTAATTATGTTGGTGTTGATTGGTATTTATAATTATATCGGTGTTGATTGGTATTTATTAATTATGTTGGTGTTGATTGGTATTTATAATTATATCGGTGTTGATTGGTATTTATTGATTATGTTGGTGTTGATTGGTATTTATAATTATATCGGTGTTGATTGGTATTTATTAATTATATCGGTGTTGATTGGTATTTATTAATTATATTGGTGTTGATTGGTATTTATTAATTATATTTGTGTGGATTGGTATTTATTAATTATGTTGGTGTTGATTGGTATTTATAATTATATCGGTGTTGATTGGTATTTATTAATTATGTTGGTGTTGATTGGTATTTATTAATTATATCGGTGTTGATTGGTATTTAATAATTATATTTGTGTTGATTGGTATTTAATAATTTTATCGGTGTTGATTGGTATTTATTAATTATATTTGTGTTGATTGGTATTTATTAAATATATTGGTGTTGATTGGTATTTATTAATTATGTTGGTGTTGATTGGTATTTATTAATTATATTTGTGTTGATTGGTATTTATTAATTATATCGGTGTTGATTGGTATTTATTAATTATATTTGTGTTGATTGGTATTTATTAAATATATTGGTGTTGATTGGTATTTATTAATTATGTTGGTGTGGATTGGTATTTATTAATTATATTTGTGTTGATTGGTATTTATTAATTATGTTGGTGTTGATTGGTATTTATTAATTATATTTGTGTTGATTGGTATTTAATAATTATGTTGGTGTGGATTGGTATTTATTAATTATATTTGTGTGGATTGGTATTTATTAATTATGTTGGTGTGGATTGGTATTTATAATTATATTGGTGTGGATTGGTATTTATTAATTATGTTGGTGTGGATTGGTATTTATAATTATATTTGTGTTGATTGGTATTTATTAATTATATTTGTGTGGATTTGTATTTATTAATTATGTTGGTGTTGATTGGTATTTATTAATTATATTTGTGTGGATTGGTATTTATAATTATATTTGTGTGGATTGGTATTTATTAATTATGTTGGTGTTGATTGGTATTTATTAATTATATTTGTGTGGATTGGTATTTATAATTATGTTGGTGTGGATTGGTATTTATTAATTATATTTGTGTTGATTGGTATTTATAATTATATTTGTGTGGATTGGTATTTATAATTATGTTGGTGTGGATTGGTATTTATTAATTATGTTGGTGTTGATTGGTATTTATTAATTATATTGGTGTGGATTGGTATTTATTAATTATATTTGTGTGAATTGGTATTTATAATTATGTTGGTGTGGATTGGTATTTATTAATTATATTTGTGTGGATTGGTATTTATAATTATGTTGGTGTGGATTGGTATTTATTAATTATGTTGTTGTGGATTGGTATTTATAATTATATTTGTGTGGATTGGTATTTATAATTATGTTGGTGTGGATTGGTATTTATAATTATATTTGTGTGGATTGGTATTTATAATTATGTTGGTGTGGATTGGTATTTATAATTATATTTGTGTGGATTGGTATTTATTAATTATATTTGTGTGGATTGGTAATTATAATTATGTTGGTGTGGATTGGTATTTATAATTATATTTGTGTTGATTGGTATTTATACTTATATTTGTGTTGATTGGTATTTATTAATTATATTTGTGTGGATTGGTATTTATTAATTATGTAGGTGTGGATTGGTATTTATTAATTATATTTGTGTTGATTGGTATTTATTAATTATGTTGGTGTTGATTGGTATTTATTAATTATATTTGTGTTGATTGGTATTTATTAATTATGTTGGTGTGGATTGGTATTTATTAATTATATTTGTGTGGATTGGTATTTATTAAATATGTTGGTGTGGATTGGTATTTATAATTATATTGGTGTGGACTGGTATTTATTAATTATGTTGGTGTGGATTGGTATTTATAATTATATTTGTGTTGATTGGTATTTATTAATTATATTTGTGTGGATTGGTATTTATTAATTATGTTGGTGTGGATTGGTATTTATTAATTATATTTGTGTTGATTGGTATTTATAATTATGTTGGTGTGGATTGGTATTTATTAATTATGTTGGTGTGGATTGGAATTTATAATTATGTTGGTGTGGATTGGTATTTATAATTATATTGGTGTGGATTGCTATTTGTTAATTATGTTGGTGTTGATTGGTATTTATTAATTATATTTGTGTGGATTGGTATTTATAATTATGTTGGTGTGGATTGGTATTTATTAATTATGTTGGTGTGGATTGGTATTTATAATTATGTTGGTGTGGATTGGTATTTATTAATTATGTTGGTGTTGACTGGTATTTATTAATTATATTTGTGTGGATTTGTATTTATTAATTATGTTGGTGTTGATTGGTATTTATTAATTATATTTGTGTGGATTGGTATTTATAATTATATTTGTGTGGATTGGTATTTATAATTATATTGGTGTTGATTGGTATTTATTAATTATATTTGTGTGGATTGGTATTTATAATTATGTTGGTGTGGATTGGTATTTATTAATTATATTTGTGTTGATTGGTATTTATTAATTATATTTGTGTGGATTGGTATTTATAATTATATTGGTGTTGATTGGTATTTATTAATTCTATTTGTGTGGATTGGTATTTATAATTATGTTGGTGTGGATTGGTATTTATTAATTATGTTGGTGTGGATTGGTATTTATAATTATGTTGGTGTGGATTGGTATTTATTAATTATGTTGGTGTTGACTGGTATTTATTAATTATATTTGTGTGGATTTGTATTTATTAATTATGTTGGTGTTGATTGGTATTTATTAATTATATTTGTGTGGATTGGTATTTATAATTATATTTGTGTGGATTGGTATTTATTAATTATGTTGGTGTTGATTGGTATTTATTAATTATATTTGTGTGGATTGGTATTTATAATTATGTTGGTGTGGATAGGTATTTATTAATTATATTTGTGTGGATTGGTATTTATAATTATGTTGGTGTGGCTTGGTATTTATTAATTATGTTGGTGTTGATTGGTATTTATTAATTATATTTGTTTGGATTGGTATTTATTAATTATGTTGGTGTGGATTGGTATTTATTAATTATATTTGTGTGGATTGGTATTTATAATTATGTTGGTGTGGATTGGTATTTATTAATTATATTTGTGTGGATTGGTATTTATAATTATGTTGGTGTGGATTGGTATTTATTAATTATGTTGTTGTGGATTGGTATTTATAATTATATTTGTGTGGATTGGTATTTATAATTATGTTGGTGTGGATTGGTATTTATAATTATATTTGTGTGGATTGGTATTTATTAATTATATTTGTGTGGATTGGTATTTATAATTATGTTGGTGTGGATTGGTATTTATAATTATATTTGTGTTGATTGGTATTTATACTTATATTTGTGTTGATTGGTATTTATTAATTATATTTGTGTGGATTGGTATTTATTAATTATGTTGGTGTGGATTGGTATTTATTAATTTTATTTGTGTTGATTGGTATTTATTAATTATGTTGGTGTTGATTGGTATTTATTAATTATATTTGTGTTGATTGGTATTTATTAATTATGTTGGTGTGGATTGGTATTTATTAATTATATTTGTGTGGATTGGTATTTATTAATTATGTTGGTGTGGATTGGTATTTATAATTATATTTGTGTGGATTGGTATTTATAATTATATTGGTGTGGATTGGTATTTATTAATTATGTTGGTGTGGATTGGTATTTATAATTATATTTGTGTTGATTGGTATTTATTAATTATATTTGTGTTGATTGGTATTTATTAATTATATTGGTGTTGATTGGTATTTATTAATTATATTTGTGTGGTTTGGTATTTATTAATTATGTTGGTGTTGATTGGTATTTATAATTATATCGGTGTTGATTGGTATTTATTAATTATGTTGGTGTTGATTGGTATTTATTAATTATATCGGTGTTGATTGGTATTTATTAATTATGTTGGTGTTGATTGGTATTTATAATTATATCGGTGTTGATTGGTATTTATTAATTATATTGGTGTTGATAGTATTTATTAATTATATTTGTGTGGATTGGTATTTATTAATTATGCTGGTGTTGATTGGTATTTATAATTATATTTGTGTTGATTGCTATTTATAATTATATTTGTGTTGATTGGTATTTATTAATTATGTTGGTGTGGATTGGTATTTATAATTATATTTGTGTTGATTGGTATTTATTAATTATATTTGTGTGGATTCGTATTTATTAATTATATTTGTGTGGATTTGTATTTATTAATTATGTTGGTGTTGATTGGTATTTATTAATTATATTTGTGTGGATTGGTATTTATAATTATATTTGTGTGGATTGGTATTTATTAATTATGTTGGTGTTGATTGGTATTTATTAATTATATTTGTGTGGATTGGTATTTATAATTATGTTGGTGTGGATTGGTATTTATTAATTATATTTGTGTTGATTGGAATTTATAATTATATTTGTGTGGATTGGTATTTATAATTATGTTGGTGTGGATTGGTATTTATTAATTATGTTGGTGTTGATTGGTATTTATTAATTATATTTGTGTGGATTGGTATTTATTAATTATATTTGTGTTGATTGGTATTTATTAATTATGTTGGTGTTGATTGGTATTTATAGTTATATTTGTGTTGATTGTTATTTATTAATTATATTTTTGTGGATTGGTATTTATTAATTATATTGGTGTTGATTGGTATTTATTAATTATATTTGTGTGGATTGGTATTTATTAATTATATTGGTGTTGATTGGTATTTATTAATTATGTTGGTGTTGATTGGTATTTATAATTATATCGGTGTTGATTGGTATTTATTAATTATGTTGGTGTTGATTGGTATTTATTAATTATATCGGTGTTGATTGGTATTTATTAATTATATTTGTGTTGATTGGTATGTATTAATTATATTGGTGTTGATTGGTATTTATTAATTATATTTGTGTGGATTGGTATTTATTAATTATGTTGGTGTTGATTGGTATTTATAATTATATCGGTGTTGATTGGTATTTATTAATTATGTTGGTGTTGATTGGTATTTATAATTATATCGGTGTTGATTGGTATTTATTGATTATGTTGGTGTTGATTGGTATTTATAATTATATCGGTGTTGATTGGTATTTATTAATTATATCGGTGTTGATTGGTATTTATTAATTATATTGGTGTTGATTGGTATTTATTAATTATATTTGTGTGGATTGGTATTTATTAATTATGTTGGTGTTGATTGGTATTTATAATTATATCGGTGTTGATTGGTATTTATTAATTATGTTGGTGTTGATTGGTATTTATTAATTATATCGGTGTTGATTGGTATTTATTAATTATATTTGTGTTGATTGGTATTTAATAATTTTATCGGTGTTGATTGGTATTTATTAATTATATTTGTGTTGATTGGTATTTATTAAATATATTGGTGTTGATTGGTATTTATTAATTATGTTGGTGTTGATTGGTATTTATTAATTATATTTGTGTTGATTGGTATTTATTAATTATATCGGTGTTGATTGGTATTTATTAATTATGTTGGTGTTGATTGGTATTTATTAATTATATTTGTGTTGATTGGTATTTATAAATTATATCGGTGTTGATTGGTATTTATTAATTATATTTGTGTTGATTGGTATTTATTAATTATATCGGTGTTGATTGGTATTTATTAATTATATCGGTGTTGATTGGTATTTATTAATTATATTTGTGTTGATTGGTATTTATTAATTATATTTGTGTGGATTGGTATTTATTAATTATATCGGTGTTGATTGGTATTTATTAATTATGTTGGTGTTAATTGGTATTTATAATTATATCGGTGTTGATTGGTATTTATAATTATATTTTTGTGGATGGTTTTTTATTAATTATGTTGGTGTTGATTGGTATTTATTAATTATATTTGTGTGGATTGGTATTTATTAATTATGTTGGTGTTGATTGGTATTTATAATTATATCGGTGTTGATTGGTATTTATAATTATATTTTTGTGGATTGGTATTTATTAATTATGTTGGTGTTGATTGGTATTTATTAATTATATTTGTGTGGATTGGTATTTATTAATTATGTTGGTGTTGATTGGTATTTATAATTATATTTGTGTTGATTGGTATTTATTAATTATATTTGTGTGGATTGGTATTTATTAATTATATCGGTGTTGATTGGTATTTATTAATTATATTTGTGTTGATTGGTATTTATTAATTATGTTGGTGTTGATTGGTATTTATTAATTATATCGGTGTTGATTGGTATTTATTAATTATATTTGTGTTGATTGGTATTTATTAATTATATCGGTGTTGATTGGTATTTATTAATTATGTTGGTGTGGATTGGTATTTATTAATTATATCGGTGTTGATTGGTATTTATTAATTATGTTGGTGTTGATTGGTATTTATAATTATGTTGGTGTTGATTGGTATTTATTAATTATATCGGTGTTGATTGGTATTTATTAATTATGTTGGTGTGGATTGGTATTTATTAATTATATCGGTGTTGATTGGTATTTATTAATTATATTTGTGTGGATTGGTATTTATAATTATGTTGGTGTTGATTGGTATTTATTAATTATATCGGTGTTGATTGGTATTTATTAATTATATTTGTGTTGATTGGTATTTATTAATTATGTTGGTGTTGATTGGTATTTATAATTATATCGGTGTTGATTGGTATTTATTAATTATGTTGGTGTGGATTGGTATTTATTAATTATATTTGTGTGGATTGGTATTTATTAAATATGTTGGTGTGGATTGGTATTTATAATTATATTGGTGTGGACTGGTATTTATTAATTATGTTGGTGTGGATTGGTATTTATAATTATATTTGTGTTGATTGGTATTTATTAATTATATTTGTGTGGATTGGTATTTATTAATTATGTTGGTGTGGATTGGTATTTATTAATTATATTTGTGTTGATTGGTATTTATAATTATGTTGGTGTGGATTGGTATTTATTAATTATGTTGGTGTGGATTGGAATTTATAATTATGTTGGTGTGGATTGGTATTTATAATTATATTGGTGTGGATTGCTATTTGTTAATTATGTTGGTGTTGATTGGTATTTATTAATTATATTTGTGTGGATTGGTATTTATAATTATGTTGGTGTGGATTGGTATTTATTAATTATGTTGGTGTGGATTGGTATTTATAATTATGTTGGTGTGGATTGGTATTTATTAATTATGTTGGTGTTGACTGGTATTTATTAATTATATTTGTGTGGATTTGTATTTATTAATTATGTTGGTGTTGATTGGTATTTATTAATTATATTTGTGTGGATTGGTATTTATAATTATATTTGTGTGGATTGGTATTTATAATTATATTGGTGTTGATTGGTATTTATTAATTATATTTGTGTGGATTGGTATTTATAATTATGTTGGTGTGGATTGGTATTTATTAATTATATGTGTGTTGATTGGTATTTATTAATTATATTTGTGTGGATTGGTATTTATAATTATATTGGTGTTGATTGGTATTTATTAATTCTATTTGTGTGGATTGGTATTTATAATTATGTTGGTGTGGATTGGTATTTATTAATTATGTTGGTGTGGATTGGTATTTATAATTATGTTGGTGTGGATTGGTATTTATTAATTATGTTGGTGTTGACTGGTATTTATTAATTATATTTGTGTGGATTTGTATTTATTAATTATGTTGGTGTTGATTGGTATTTATTAATTATATTTGTGTGGATTGGTATTTATAATTATATTTGTGTGGATTGGTATTTATTAATTATGTTGGTGTTGATTGGTATTTATTAATTATATTTGTGTGGATTGGTATTTATAATTATGTTGGTGTGGATAGGTATTTATTAATTATATTTGTGTGGATTGGTATTTATAATTATGTTGGTGTGGCTTGGTATTTATTAATTATGTTGGTGTTGATTGGTATTTATTAATTATATTTGTTTGGATTGGTATTTATTAATTATGTTGGTGTGGATTGGTATTTATTAATTATATTTGTGTGGATTGGTATTTATAATTATGTTGGTGTGGATTGGTATTTATTAATTATATTTGTGTGGATTGGTATTTATAATTATGTTGGTGTGGATTGGTATTTATTAATTATGTTGTTGTGGATTGGTATTTATAATTATATTTGTGTGGATTGGTATTTATAATTATGTTGGTGTGGATTGGTATTTATAATTATATTTGTGTGGATTGGTATTTATTAATTATATTTGTGTGGATTGGTATTTATAATTATGTTGGTGTGGATTGGTATTTATAATTATATTTGTGTTGATTGGTATTTATACTTATATTTGTGTTGATTGGTATTTATTAATTATATTTGTGTGGATTGGTATTTATTAATTATGTTGGTGTGGATTGGTATTTATTAATTTTATTTGTGTTGATTGGTATTTATTAATTATGTTGGTGTTGATTGGTATTTATTAATTATATTTGTGTTGATTGGTATTTATTAATTATGTTGGTGTGGATTGGTATTTATTAATTATATTTGTGTGGATTGGTATTTATTAATTATGTTGGTGTGGATTGGTATTTATAATTATATTTGTGTGGATTGGTATTTATAATTATATTGGTGTGGATTGGTATTTATTAATTATGTTGGTGTGGATTGGTATTTATAATTATATTTGTGTTGATTGGTATTTATTAATTATATTTGTGTGGATTGGTATTTATTAATTATATTTGTGTTGATTGGTATTTATTAATTATATTGGTGTTGATTGGTATTTATTAATTATATTTGTGTGGTTTGGTATTTATTAATTATGTTGGTGTTGATTGGTATTTATAATTATATCGGTGTTGATTGGTATTTATTAATTATGTTGGTGTTGATTGGTATTTATTAATTATATCGGTGTTGATTGGTATTTATTAATTATGTTGGTGTTGATTGGTATTTATAATTATATCGGTGTTGATTGGTATTTATTAATTATATTGGTGTTGATAGTATTTATTAATTATATTTGTGTGGATTGGTATTTATTAATTATGCTGGTGTTGATTGGTATTTATAATTATATTTGTGTTGATTGCTATTTATAATTATATTTGTGTTGATTGGTATTTATTAATTATGTTGGTGTGGATTGGTATTTATAATTATATTTGTGTTGATTGGTATTTATTAATTATATTTGTGTGGATTCGTATTTATTAATTATATTTGTGTGGATTTGTATTTATTAATTATGTTGGTGTTGATTGGTATTTATTAATTATATTTGTGTGGATTGGTATTTATAATTATATTTGTGTGGATTGGTATTTATTAATTATGTTGGTGTTGATTGGTATTTATTAATTATATTTGTGTGGATTGGTATTTATAATTATGTTGGTGTGGATTGGTATTTATTAATTATATTTGTGTTGATTGGAATTTATAATTATATTTGTGTGGATTGGTATTTATAATTATGTTGGTGTGGATTGGTATTTATTAATTATGTTGGTGTTGATTGGTATTTATTAATTATATTTGTGTGGATTGGTATTTATTAATTATATTTGTGTTGATTGGTATTTATTAATTATGTTGGTGTTGATTGGTATTTATAGTTATATTTGTGTTGATTGTTATTTATTAATTATATTTTTGTGGATTGGTATTTATTAATTATATTTGTGTTGATTGGTATTTATTAATTATATTTGTGTGGATTGGTATTTATTAATTATATTGGTGTTGATTGGTATTTATTAATTATGTTGGTGTTGATTGGTATTTATAATTATATCGGTGTTGATTGGTATTTATTAATTATGTTGGTGTTGATTGGTATTTATTAATTATATCGGTGTTGATTGGTATTTATTAATTATATTTGTGTTGATTGGTATGTATTAATTATATTGGTGTTGATTGGTATTTATTAATTATATTTGTGTGGATTGGTATTTATTAATTATGTTGGTGTTGATTGGTATTTATAATTATATCGGTGTTGATTGGTATTTATTAATTATGTTGGTGTTGATTGGTATTTATAATTATATCGGTGTTGATTGGTATTTATTGATTATGTTGGTGTTGATTGGTATTTATAATTATATCGGTGTTGATTGGTATTTATTAATTATATCGGTGTTGATTGGTATTTATTAATTATATTGGTGTTGATTGGTATTTATTAATTATATTTGTGTGGATTGGTATTTATTAATTATGTTGGTGTTGATTGGTATTTATAATTATATCGGTGTTGATTGGTATTTATTAATTATGTTGGTGTTGATTGGTATTTATTAATTATATCGGTGTTGATTGGTATTTATTAATTATATTTGTGTTGATTGGTATTTAATAATTTTATCGGTGTTGATTGGTATTTATTAATTATATTTGTGTTGATTGGTATTTATTAAATATATTGGTGTTGATTGGTATTTATTAATTATGTTGGTGTTGATTGGTATTTATTAATTATATTTGTGTTGATTGGTATTTATTAATTATATCGGTGTTGATTGGTATTTATTAATTATGTTGGTGTTGATTGGTATTTATTAATTATATTTGTGTTGATTGGTATTTATAAATTATATCGGTGTTGATTGGTATTTATTAATTATATTTGTGTTGATTGGTATTTATTAATTATATCGGTGTTGATTGGTATTTATTAATTATATCGGTGTTGATTGGTATTTATTAATTATATTTGTGTTGATTGGTATTTATTAATTATATTTGTGTGGATTGGTATTTATTAATTATATCGGTGTTGATTGGTATTTATTAATTATGTTGGTGTTAATTGGTATTTATAATTATATCGGTGTTGATTGGTATTTATAATTATATTTTTGTGGATGGTTTTTTATTAATTATGTTGGTGTTGATTGGTATTTATTAATTATATTTGTGTGGATTGGTATTTATTAATTATGTTGGTGTTGATTGGTATTTATAATTATATCGGTGTTGATTGGTATTTA